>NC_088370.1:844941-879941 GCF_034508935.2 Berghia stephanieae
CCGTAATTGACCCAGAAATTTGTCTAAAATTCGTTAAATTACGACAAATTCGTAAGACTCGGCAGGCATGCCCAGAGCTGCCAACGACTATTATTGTACTGAGTACTCGATATGACAAGGTAAATCCATTCCATTCCTGTTTTAACGATGATCATAATTGGTCCTATCATATCTGGCTGACGGGTCGGGTAGGGTACGTGCGTAGGTGTTCACGATATTATATCATATCGATTATCGATTATTATAAGAATTGTGCATAATATCTTTGAGATAAGAATCAAACCTCGTATATAAAACCTTAATGAATTTCATATCGATATAAATAGACATAATATTGTGAGAGTAAAAAATGCTCCTCGTAGATATATACTTAATCTGGCATGGCAGTTTTGTTTTTTTTAGTTGTTTTTTTTTTTCATCGCTTGCGGCCGCAAAATATCACTGATTTGCACTGCGGCCGCAAAATCTGAATTTTTTGTTGCAAATTTATGCAAATTTTCGAGATTTTGCAAAGAAAAAAAAAGGCGAAAAAAAAGACTAGAGTAGATTCAGGCTTACCGGACACACAAGCCTTATCTGTGGTCGTCTCAGAGAATGGAAGACTGCTGGCCAGAAATAAGACCAATGCTGTATAGTGATGTCGTAAAATGTAACGCTCAAGTGGCCGGTTTCAGGTGAACCAGCCGATTTTGCACCCTAAGCAGTCTTTTCCATGTTCTCGACGCAAAATGTTATTCGTGACATTTTGGTACTACCGGACACTTATGGAACGTTAAGGTCCAACCGGACACCCAACTTGGGCAAACCGGACACCCTTCACGGATGTTGAAAAACACTGTTTCCTTTTGTTTTTTTAATAGTTTTCAATTCATAAACAGTTACAACAGATCCATAGGCTCAGTTTGTAAAATATCTGCCGGGTCATTGGTCAATTTAGGGTTCGATTCCAGCATTCCAAGGACTTTGAAGGACTCTTTCCATAAATTGGCAGAATGTTTCCTTCCCCCAAAACGACTGCCATATATTTTCATAAATAGCTAGACTAGATCTAGACGTCTAGATAGATAAATAAACACGTTTATGTTCGTTTTCAACAGAGAAAGACAAAAATAATTTATTCAAAACAATTAATAGGGTACATAATCATACCGCAACATGTCACTTGCACAATGTACAAACAAACGTGAAAACACTGATCTCCTCCTCACTCATCCCCGGTATCTTCTCTCTCTCTCTCTCTCTCTCTCTCTCCTCTCTCTCTCTCTCTCTCTCTCTCTCTGCCAGTACATCCTCTGTGGTACCACCTCCCACACTTGCACCAAATCCATCCATCCAGGTTCCTATCACTTCCACAAAAATCACATAAACGTTCATCTTTGTCATTCACACCACATAACTCATCCATATCCATCTCAACGTCCGACCTGTCATCATGCACAACCATCGTATCATCATCCTCTGCTCTAGACTCCACTCTTTCTTCCACTCTCCTCTTCTTGCCCTTCCCCTTCCGAGCACCGTCACTTGGGTTTTGTTATCGGAGCCGACTTGATAGGGGTGCTTGGAAGAAATGTCTGCAATGATGACTGAACCTCCCAGGTAGAAAGGGAAGCCAGTCTCGTCGCAATTGAAGACGTTGCTGGGGGGGGGGGGGGGGGACCTTGGTAATGTCGATGCCATTTGACATTAGCGATGTCCGCATGGTGTGGAACCACCCACGTATCTTTCCTTCTGATACCTGGGCACCTTGTTCCCCAAGGGACATCGCTTTTCTCTCCCGCACCTCCCCCTTGTGTCTCTCCATGAATGCTTTGTACCAGTAATATCCTGGCTTATTGTTTTTGAAGGGGGTCTCTCTGCCTTCAGCATTCATTATTCTTTGCACCTCCAGGCACAGCTGCTCCCTGTCCTTCCCTTCACCTGCCCTGGCACAGGCCACCATCCATTTGACAAGTTTTTTCTCCTCCTCTGTGGCCAACACTGTATGAGACGGGGTATTTTCCGGCCATCTTGTCCATCAGGGTTGATTTCGGGACAGAGTAGGTCGCAGCGGCCTGGCGGAATGAAAGATTTTTGGTGCGGATGGCATCAAGTGCAGCATCCACACTCTTGTCAGTGTACTTTGATCGCGGCATCTTGGTGCCTGTAACAATGTGAAAAAATTAACTTTATTTAGATATTTGAACTTCATTTTCAAAGACTGGCTAGTCTAATAATGTAAATTTTCCTTTACAATGGTGAACATAATATAATTTTAGGGAGGCCTTCCGAAAGCTCCTACATCCCCAGTATTTTTTTATAATGTTCTAGTAGGGGGTTTGGGAGGGGGAAAAGTTTTATTTTTAAAGTCTCCCCCCTCCCAAACCCCCTACCAGAACATTATAAAAAAAGTTTCCCCCCTCCCAAAACATTATAATACTGGGGATGTAGGTGTAGACGCTTTCGGAAGGCCTCCCTAATTTTCTAATAATAATAATAATCATGATAAACATAGGCCGGTCAACAGAAATACAAGGAAAGCATTGCAACAAATAATATTATAGACGTCTAGAAAAATAAAAAACAACTTAATCAACCCGCCCGGTTTCACCTGAATCGTTTAAATTTTCTTTGGTCAAACCGGACACCCCCCCCCCCCCCCACTGGAGCTAAAATGAAAACCGGACATCGTCAGACGATCTAACCACAATCAAACGATCCTAAAATAGCATGTAGTGCAGTGGTTGAGCCGAAACTCCTTAAAAAAACGTATAAATAGCTTAAATAGCAACTTCCTTGCACACCTTGCAACCCATAACAAAGAACGGGATACTTACGTTTTGTGAGAAATATCTCGATGAAAACACGATTCTTTGACTTCTCCTTGATTGCACTCATTGAAACGGCAGGAAAAACGTCACAAGAGACGTGTGCTTAGTTACTAGAAATATGCACCGGGGAAAAAAAAAACAAAAGGAAATTAGACATCGAGTCGGGTAGCGTCCGGTTTGACCCGTGTCCGGTTTGACCTGAATCTACTCTATGTTTTCTTCTTTTAATTTGATAGCTCGTGTAGAACGTGAAAGAAAATTAATCAAAAGTAGTTTCTTTTCACTCTCTCATTTTCTTCCTTTTTACTGGCGCTGATATGACCTTACATTTGTTGCAAGCGCCGTGAAATCCTGTTGTGTGTGTCTGTTTGATTCTGTAGGAGTGTGATTATGGTTTGATAAGTTCTATATTGTAAAGCGCTTTGAGGCTTCGGCGTTTAGCGCTATAAAAGAATACTTTCTTCTTCTTCTTCTTCTTCTTCTTATTATTATTATTATTATTAAAAGGAATCTTATTTTATTTAGATGGAAATGACATTTAATGACTTTAACTATTCCACTTTTATCATCTCTCCTCCCCCCCCCCCCTTTTTTTTTTTGGTTACAAACTGTTGACATTTTTCATTTATCATATTATTTTAATCAACATTCCCATACTATCATATTTTGGACCTCAAGACGTATCAAAATACGAGAAATCGTACTGATTGGCAGGCCTGGTACTGAGTACTCGATACGACAAGGTGTATCTATTCCGTAACGATTATCGTCATTGGCCCACCAAGCTGATGAGTGCCTAGTTTCTCGTGATAATATATCGATTTTTCAAAAAAAATATCATTAACAACTCTAAGATTTATAATGGAAATAAAGTGTATGAAGCGTTAACGATACCGACATAACTATAATCTGTACATGCCAACATGTACTCGATACGACGAGGTGAATCGGGTCCCTTCCCCTCACGATTATCAGAACGAGGTTGGGGGCTGCCTGAAGCCTGGGATTGGGAAAATACTAACGGAAAGAGCGGAAACGGAAAGGCTGGGATGGGAACAATAGACAATGGACGTTTCGGGTGCAAACCCTTCGCCAGCACAATTATAAACAAATATAATGTGCATAATATACACATAATATAAACAAATAAACATAATTTCCACGTTCATTTGTTTATTGTTGTGCTGACGAAGTGTTTGTCCCAAAAACGTCCATTGTCTGTATTGTCCCCACCCGAAGCCTCTCCATTTAATTTTCACTCTTCCGTCAGTATCCTAACGATTATCGAGAATAAAAACATCGTTTGTGTGTGTGTTGAACCCGTGACCTCCACAAGTCGGGGTAGAAGTGGCTCTAGATATACTAGAATTTGAAGCGACTTTTATTTATTTTTAGGGATCGTGGATAGCTCATACGGTAGAGTCACGATCTCCCTGGCCAGGCCGAGTTGTCGTACCAGTAATGTCGATGGGTTCGAACGTAGCCATCGTTATGTTATAGCCTGACACTGAAATCCAAAAGGACTGACAGTTTGACGTCATTATTTGGTCAGTGTCAGGCCGTAGCCATAGTTATGTTATAGCCTGACACTGAAATCCAAAAGGACTGACAGTTTGACGTCATTATTTGGTCAGTGTCAGGCCGTAGCCATCGTTATGTTATAGCTTGACACTGAAATCCAAAAGGACTGACAGTTTGACGTCATTATTTGGTCAGTGTCAGGCCGTAGCCATCGTTATGTTATAGCTTGACACTGAAATCCAAAAGGACTGACAGTTTGACGTCATTATTTGGTCAGTGTCAGGCCGTAGCCATCGTTATGTTATAGCTTGACACTGAAATCCAAAAGGACTGACAGTTTGACGTCATTATTTGGTCAGTGTCAAGCCGTAGCCATCGTTATGTTATAGCTTGACACTGAAATCCAAAAGGACTGACAGTTTGACGTCATTATTTGGTCAGTGTCAGGCCGTAGCCATCGTTATGTTATAGCCTGACACTGAAATCCAAAAGGACTGACAGTTTGACGTCATTATTTGGTCAGTGTCAGGCCGTAGCCATCGTTATGTTATAGCCTGACACTGAAATCCAAAAGGACTGACAGTTTGACGTCATTATTTGGTTTTTGCACCGCCTAATGAGTTGTCGTTAGTAGAGCTCGTGGAAACAAGTTATTTCATTGGTTGAACGATTGAATACAACTCACGATTTGTTTTCTTTTGTGGCAAAAGACTGGCATTTTGACGTCATTTTTTGGTCAGTGTCAGGCCATAACTTTACGAAGGCCAAGGTTCGAGCCCCCATCGCCGCCGCGAAGTTTTTATTCTGTTGTCCTCTTTGTCACTTTCCTACTCACTTCACTTCTTGTTAACAATTATCGCAACAGAAGAAAAAGAAAAAGAAAAAGAGAAAAACCCCCAGACATCCACAAGCAACAGATCAAAGACAACATATCATAGACAACAGAGCTTTTGTTCCCACGAACCACAAAGGAATAGAACAAAGAAATAGTGATAGAAATAGCACCGAGTCGGGAACGATTCCTGGTGGTTTTGAGCGCGTACAGCATGGTGCAGCGCTTGTCGTAAATATGATGGCGTCGGATGTCTTTAAGGAGGAGGAGGAGGAGGAGGAGGAGGAGAGAGAAGAAGAAGAAGAAGAAGAAGAAGAAGAAGAAGAAGAAGAAGAAGAAGAAGAAGAAGAAGAAGAAGAAGAAGAAGAAGAAGAAGAAGAAGAAGAAGAAGAAGAAGAAGAAGAAGAAGAAGAAGTAGTTAAATGATCAAAAGATTTATTCTTAATCCGGTAAAAGTCGTCATTTGGAATTGTAACAAGCAGCATCAGACAGTCCCCCATTGATTTCATGTCCTATCCCCATCGTAAGCGACAAGTTTCACCCATTCCATCATGATGGCAAACAAGTCTCCTCCACACAGTGTGTATACTAATGACGGATGGTACGTACTGTCCTGTCGTACGTGCTAACAATCACGATCTACCCCCCCCCCCCCCCCCCCCACAAATCACTGGTTATTTCTACTTGTTTTACAAAATATATACACTTTTTTAAATATGACATAATACACATTTATAGTGACCAATTACTATGCCCCCCAATTTAAAATATCAACAACAAAAAATAAAAATAAAAATAACCTGACAAAACAAACAACAAAAAAACAACAACCCACGTCCACGTCACGTATTCATTTAAAATGTTGGCCAGAAGACTCGATCTTCAAATGTCGATCGATTAATATTATTACCCTCAGACATTGTTGCCCAAATGTGTGGCTATGTGGTCTGGTGGTATGACACTCGCTTTCGGATCGGAAGGTCCTGGGTTCGAGCCTCTATCACCGTACTCAGGTGTAAAATGAGTACCTGGTCGCATACGGCGTTGTCTCTGTCCGAAAAAAACATTGTAATATCGCCTAACAGGCGTCATGTCACATCCTACATGTTAAGTGTTGCTGTTGACCAGGGACCACTTATAAAGCATTCAGGAGGCAAACATTTACAGAACTTTCCCACAAACACATTGACCGACACCTGCCTTGTCCAAGCGCTGAACTCCAATAAAAAGGCATGACGTACTTCCTTTTTATCGTTTAGAAGTCACGTGTGTGATTGGAAATATACTGAGGGTTTATAACATGCTGAATTCCGTAAATATTTACGTAAAATCGGCAACCTTGTATGAAGGACGATTTTTCCGGCCAAAAACAAAACAATACAAAACAACAACAACAAGCAACAAATAACAATGTTCCAAAGTTTGTTCCACCTTCGGCTTTCGCCAGGAATTCGTACAAATTGATGACAATATACATGAAAGTAAGAGAGAAAAAACGAATTTTTTTTCCCGTTTTTTCTCTCTTACTTTCATGTATATTGTCATCAATTTGTATGAATTACTGGCGAAAGCCTAAGGTGGAACAAACTTTGGAACATTGTTATTTGTTGCTTGTTGTTGTTGTTGTTGTTATTGTATTGTTTTGAGAGTACAGTAATATAACATAGTTGAAATCCAGGACGAGTTTGTCAGGTATTTTGCGTTCATCGTTCAGGCATGGAATCACGTCATTGTATCACACGACTCGCTAACCAGTTTACTGCCGTATCTCTGGAAACAAAATATTATGGGTTGTTTTCAAACTTGGCCAGAAAACACGTCCTTCCAATATCGATTGATTTAAATGACCCTCATCTTGGAAAAAAAAACAACTCTCAAACCCGGGGCTTCAAGGAAGACTTCGCCGAAGTCAAAGGTTTGAGATTTTTTTGCCAAGGAAAGAGTGGATTAAATGGATCGATATTTGAAGGACGAGTTTTCTGGCCAAATGTTTTAAAACCACGTGTCTTTTCCGGGGAACGGCGAGTCAAGTCATTGGTTTCATATCTGTAGCCAGTGGTCGTTAGTGTGTTATGCTTCATCTATTATGTGTGGTCAATGGTTGGGGGGGGGGGGATAGGAAAGGAGGAGAGAGAGAAAAGAGATAGATGTACATAGAGATAGAGAAAGAAAGAAAGAAAGAAAGATAGATAGATAGAGAGATAGAAAGAGAGGGAGAGACAGAGGGAGAGAAAGACAGAAATAAAGAAATAAAGAGAGAGAGAGAGAGAGAGAGAGAGAGAGAGAGAGAGAAAGAGAGAGAGAAAGAAAGAAAGAGAGAGATAGAGAGAGGGAGAGAGAGAGAGAGAGAGAAAGAGAAAGAAAGAAAGAGAGAGATAGAGAGAGATAGATAGATAGAGAGAGAGATAGAGAGAGAGAGAGAGAGAGAGAGAGAGAGAGAGAGAGAGAGAGAGAGATTCGTCTATTATGTATGCTAATAGGTCGGAGATGGAACATTCTCCTAGAATCAATGATAAAATAATAAAAAATAAAATAATTTTAGAAATGTTGTAGTTAGACATTTCAAGAGTGAGTCGACGCGATCGCCGCCAGCCAGAAACAATGTGAGTATTAAACAGCAATTAACATGAACACGAGATATTGGAGAGATTCGTCTGTTTTGTATGCTATCCAAAAATAATAATTACACATTACACTTTGGGAACGACGCTCGTGATAATAAAAAACAAAGAAATAAAAATTATATTCAAAATTTTAAAAAATCAACACACTCACACCCTCCCCCACATACTCCCTCCCTCTAACAACAAATAAATAAATAAACAAAAAGGAAAAAAATAAATAAAGAAAGAAAGAAAGAAAGAAAGAAAGAAAGAAAGAAAGAATTTTTTCCCCGACAGAGACAACGCTGTTAACGGTCATTTTACACCAGAGAAGCCTACGGTGAGAGAGTAAAGCAAGTGCCTTTTCCGATGACTCAACTATGCGCCGAGTGAGGCTCGACGAACCCAGGACCTTCCGATCAGAAAGCTAGTGTCATACCACAAGACCACATAGCCCCAGTACAGCACAAGTCTGTCGAAACAACAGTCGTCATTGATAAGAAATTAAATAAAGTTGCTTAGCTCAATAAAATGCTGAGTTTCGAGATAATATATTGACGATAAGACAGAAGAACCGATTAAAACACACACACACACACACACACACACACACACACACACACACAAAGAGGACTGGAAAAGTACATACATAAATCATCTATGTAGGCCAGTAACCGTTACATCATAATCATTACATATCTTTCAGAGAGACAAAAGTCAATGACCTACTTTCACTATCCCATCATTTGATGACGTCCACATGTCTGCCACAATACCGATAACCAGTTGTTTTTTTTTCGTTTCTTTTCTTTTCCATTTTGGTCAGAAAACGGTTCCAGCCAACGACACCGCCGGACCAGAAAGAATAGTTAACAATAATAGATAGAACGAAGTTGACGTCACTCATGTTTTTGTTATGGTTTATTATTATTATTATTTTGCCATCCATGTTTGTGAGTAATTCTCACTAAACCGTACCAGACGATATAAACGTTCAATGTTACACATAGTTTTGTGTGTTGGTCCGTAATATTCCGGATGGCAATGTTGTGAGTTTCTTAAGCCAAGCCCATACTATCTATAGATAGAATGAAGTTGACGTCACTCAGGACTTTGTTATTGATGTTTTGTTTCTTTTGCCTTCCGTGTTTCTGAGTAATTCTCATCAAACTGTATTAACCCGACTATAAAGGTTCACCGTTACACATAGTTTTGTGTTGGTCCGTTATACTTCCGGATGGCAATGTTGTGAGTGTCTTAGGCAAGCGCACACTTATCTATTAGCAAGGCTGACTTTGACAACTATCAACGGAACGGAACACATTTTTGCAGTGGCGTTCGAAAACAGTCGACACCGCCGGAACACAAAGATTAGTTGGTTGGTACCCCCCCCCCCCTTCTCTCTCTCTCTCTCTCTCTCTCTCTCTCTCTCTCTCTCTCTCTCTCTCTCTCTCTCTCTCTCTCTCTCCACAGATGAGCCAATATAATCTAAGCCCCGAATGAGGCCATTGGTATTTTCTTCATTCCTGAAGGGTTTCTTTCTTTCTTTCTTTCCATAAGCGATAACAATAATCCACTTTACTTTCATTACCGATTTATCTATCTTGAACAAATTTACCAATCTCTTTCCACACTTAAGTCTATTTTAGATAAAAAGCTGAACAAAAGTTTTTATCTTATCTGATGTGATACATACAACATTCAAAGGGGAGACAGACGGAACCGGGCCCTTAAGCAAACGTTTTATGTGAAGAGTTATCTTAAGCGGATTTCATTTTAACCAGTTATCGCCCCTAAGTTCTAAGCCTTCGGGTCTTTGTCATGTTGTAGGTATTGGTGGAGATACGATAGCTCAGTTGATAGAGCAAAAGGGACCAGGGTCGAGGTTTTAACATTTTTTCCCGGACTCCCCTGTCTACAACCCAGCAGCAATTGGACAGCGCGGTCAATTTCTGTTAAATCCGACATCAAGTACTAGCGTCCTTTGCAAGGGTTAGCCAGCAATCGCTATTTACTGTTCATTGAACGCCATAGATAGAATGGAGTTGACATCACTCGGGTTTTTGTTATTGCTTTTTGCCATCCACGTCTATGAGTAATTCTCAATAAACTGTATTAACCAGACTATAGATAGTTCGAAGATGACGTCACTCAGGTCTTTGTTTTTGTTTTTTGCCATCCGCGTTTATGAGTTATGCTCACTGAACTGTATTAACCTGACTATAATCGTTCATGGATACACACAGTTTTGTGTGTTGGTTCGTTATACTTCCGGATGGCAATGTTATGAGCTTCTTAGCCAAGCGCATGCTATCTATAAAAGTTCATGGCTGCACATAGTATTGTGTTGATCCGTTATACTTCCGGATGACAATGTTGTGAGCTTCTTAGCCAAGCGCATACTATTACTATCTATAGATAGGAATACAATCCGGGCCCACGAAAGACTGCATTTTAAAAGTAATATCAATACTGGTTGTAATGTAATCGGTGACTGGAGAAGAAATGGTTGATTTCTGCAACACGACACGTTGGAGCTGGTTGGCCGAATGAATGGGCATGATCTATATTAACTTTCCATGTGCTCAAGGCAGTGACTTCTTATATCAGTAGACAATGGCTCAAGGTCATTGGTCACATGGCAAAATGTGCTCGAAGTGACCGACATTGTGAAAAAGTGTTCACAGATTTTTAAATATCTTACATAACGATTGGTCGTTTGGTTCAGCTTGACACATGGGTATGTTTATAACTTTTTGTAAACAAAGCAGCGTGTTTACATTTGTTTAGAAATATCCAATCGTTGGCCAGCAACAAATCATGTGATTGATGACCTAGTTGGACGAAGGCATGAATATAGATCGCTCCCATTGGCTACCACCCTGAAGCACCGGATTTTGGCACGCTCGGATTTTACCATGCATTTTGGACTCTCCCGGGAGTGTGTTAGAGCCCAGCGAATACTTTACACGAAAGTGTGTGTGTGTGTGTGTGTGTACGAAAGTGTGTGTTTGTGTGTACGAAAGTGTGTGTTTGTGTGTGACAAGAGCTTTGTATTCTGATAAAAAGCTGTGTGGCTGTCTCTTTCATCAGCTTTGGTTGAGTGAAAAGTCAGTGAGATGGAGTGTATTTACTTTTCTATTATTTCAAAATCGAAAACAAAGTGAGTGAGCGTTTGTGTGTGTGAGAGAGAAAGAGAGAGGGAGAGAGAGAGAGAGAGAGAGAGAGAGAGAGAGAGAGATGCATCTAGGTATGTGGGTGACAAAAAGAGATAGGAAAGATAAAACCCCCAAAACAAAACAAAAAATAAACCCCGCACATCAATGCTTCTCGACCTTTGTCTACACACAGATTGTTATCAACGATATGATCAATATCATATATATAATAATATCATATGATAATCTCGATTTGACCCGCCCGTCTATAAAACAGCACAGTGATGTGTGATATATGATGTATGATATATTACGCCTGATCCACCACCGACTCCAAACGATGTTAAGCCGAGAGCTGTCTCGTTGCTCGAGATAAAAACAAAACGTATTGTCAAAATCCCAAACACGGAACATTTCGGGCTCAAAACCATTCTTCAGCCAACAAGAACAACAACAAAAATAAACACATAAATAGATTATGAACTAAATTCCAGATAGTAATGTATTTTTGTCTTGATTGATCTTGTTGTTGGCTGAAGAAGGGGTTTGAGCCCCAAACGTTCCTTGCACCAAAGAATTGATGCTACTAACAAACCTGTTACATCTTCGATGTAAAATGAATCACCGACAGCCCCCCCCCCCCCCTTTCCCCATGCCAAACAAGGTAATGAGTAATCTCATTCCAAGACATAGTAAGTCAGAAAGCGAGTGGGACAAAGGGATGAATACAAACAACAGGGGTGTAGAAGACACGGCGAGTGACCCCCCTTCCCTGCCCATGACTATAATACAATGCATATACTATGGGATGAGAATAGACCACACACCTAATCGTCGGATTGAGATTGCTTGACACATCCAGTGTAGACTTCAAATCAATCCATATTTTCTATGATCCAGACCGACCAGGGAGAGAAAGGTGTTTTATTAAGGTAGGGTGGTATGTTTTCAGGGGCTCCCAATAGCTCGGTATAGCACTCGATTCATACACGCTAAGGGATCGAGTTCGAGCCGGATGAAGTCGAGATTTGTTTCTATGAACCCCCCCCCCTCCCCCATCCCTGCCGTCCACCGAGCAGCGATTAGGTAGCTAGGTATGCTAGATCTGGTGGAAAGTACTTTGTAATGGACTAGCGACGTATCATTCATTCAAAAGAGTAATGATCAATTCCTTTTGTCCGTTTTACGCAATAGAACCCGGGATAAACTCCTGCTCAGTGGGCAGAATGGCCGTCAAGGACTTTTTACCTTTATTTTATTTATTTATTTAAGCGGTAATTGTATTGCGTGTCGATAATCAAGAAAGGTCAACGAGGCCCAGCGGTACGGCCTTAGCTTCGTACCCCAAAGGTACCGAGTTCGATCACCCGCCGCTGCGCTGTATGGCCTAGAGCAAGTCATCTCGCCATAGCTCGTAATTTGCGGCTGACGCCTGGGTTATTCCAGTCTTCCCTTGACATAGATCCATCCCAACGACAAATTTCCCCTATGGGATGAATAAAGGAAATTAATTTTTTTTTTTTGGGTTTAATCAAGAAAGTGTGGCCGTCACGATCATAATAATGATTGTAACTGAAAATAACAAATCGTGGAAATGACAACGTCAATGTGTGTGCCTTTGACAAAATTAAATACAGATGCCACTTATAACAACAGTCTTGATTCATAGAATAAACATCCTGGTTTAACGAGCCTAAAATCTATTTCAAAATATTCTGTCACATGCCAATCTTTGCTTCGTACCCTAAAGGTACCGAGTTCGATCACCCGATGCTGTGCTGTGTCACCTCGCCCTAGCTCAATTTGCGGCGCTGTACAGTACACATTACACTGTCTAGTCTGTGCTGCACTGCGGCTAACGCCTGGGTTATTCCAGTTTTCCCTTGGAATAGACCCTAAAGACACATTTCCCTTACCGGAAAATGGCCGTCACGAACATTATACTCTATTGTAACTGAAAATAACTAATCGTGGAAATAGAAACGAGGAAATGACAACTTGTGTACCTTTGTCAAATTCAATACAGAAGCTATTTGTAACAACAATATAACAACACTCTTGATTCATAGAATAAACATCCTGGCTTCATGAGCCTGAAATCTATTTCAAAATATTCTGTCACATGCCAATCAAAGTCTTTACCTCGCCTCGCCTCTCTCTCTCTCTCTCTCTCTCTCTCTCTCTCTCTCTCTCTCTCTCTCTCTCTCTCTCTCTCTCTCTCTCTCTTTGTTTATGATGACCCAGATATCTGACTTATTTACAAGTTGAAGGTCAATTTCCATCGATCGATACAGTAAGGACAGGTTTCATGGGCCAAATTTTAAATACGAGTCTTTTTTATTTGGGGTGGGGGGGGGGGGGATTTTTGTGCTAAAAGAGTAGGACAGAGAAGTAAAGGTGACAGTGACAGAACGAGTAGAGGGTTACAGACAACAATGCCCCCCCCCCCCCTCCCACCATCCCAGTGTGACATGACATGCGATCTGAATGGATCGGGAGATAGGGCAAGAAAGAAAAACCACCCATATCGTCACTGGACACACACTCACACACACACACACACCAAAGTTATTGCTAGTGGTGGTGGTGGTGGTCAGCGGACCGTGGACTAACGGGAACAATAGTGCTGAAGTAGCCAAAGGGCAATCTGATCTGTGACTGAGTGCAAAAGTATTACTTACAATTCTTTTTTTTCTTTTTGTCGTCAGATTTATCGCTAAAAAATTCTTTTAAAAAAAACAAAAAACCCCCAAAAACCTAACCGAACATACAAACAAACAAAAACAACAAAAACAACAACAAAAAAGACCCTATACTTAATATACATTGATGCTATTTCAACAACAAGCCATGACACATTTTCTCTTCCCCATAACAAAACAAAAAAACAAAAAACCAGAATAAACAGAGTGGACAAAACAAAATCGACAACGAGCCCAAATGTCAGCCCTATTGATCATGTCAACTCCATCCATTTTTTATATTTTAAAAATAACATTTTTTTTGTGGTGAGAAAAAATGAAATGTACATAGAGGATTAATCAAATCCGTATAAATGACAGGTTTACGGTCTCTCTCTCTCGAGATGGTCCAGTCACCAAGGTCGTCAAGGCCACAACCCGTAGCCATCGTAAATTTATAGCATGACACCGTAGCCATCGTTAACTTATAGCCTGACACTGACCAAAAAATGTCGTCAAAATGCCAGTCTTTGGCCACAAAAGAAAATAAATCGTGAGTTGTATTCAATAGTTCAGCCAGTGGGATAACTTGTTTCCATGAGCTCTACTAACAACTCACTAGAAACTGCACAAACCTAAAAATTGACGTCAAAAGACAAGTCCTAGTGGGTCCTTGTGTCAGGCTATAGATAGTATGCAGATGACGTCACTCAGGCCTTTGTTATTGTTTTTGCCATCCGCGTTTGTGAGTGATACTCACTAAACTGTATTACCCCGACTATAAAAGTTCATGGTTACACAGAGTATTGTGTGTTGTCCATTATATTTCCGGATGGCAATGTTATGAGCTTCTTAGCCAAGCGCATACTATCTATATATTATGTTACCGATGGCTACACACAACAACCACCATGATCGAATGTCGTTACTTACGACAACACGACCCAATTCACAATGAAAGCCACTTGCATCGTCGTACACGTCACTACTGCAGACAACACATTGAAACAAAAATAATTAAAATTGAGCTTTATATAGCTCAATATCCACTAAATGTGCTCAAAGCGCTTTACAAGGGGTCCCTGGCCAACAGCAACATTTAACATGTAGGACGGGACATGCCGCCTGCTAGGCGATATTACAATTTTTCGGACAAAGACAACGCTGTTAACGGCCAGGTACTCATTTTACACCTGAGTACGGTGAGAGAAAGTGAGTTAAGAGCCTTTTCCAAGGACTCAATTATGCGCCGAGCACGAGGCTCGAACTCAGGACCTTCCGAAAGCGAGTGTCATACCACAAGACCACATAGCCGCACAACCTTTTAGCCACCACGTCAGTACAACCAACCATCCATCCCATCCCGTTTGGCCACTCGATGAGCTCACTTGCTTCATCTCCACCCACGGTATTAACGTTCAAGTCAAAGCCATAGACAGGATTACTAATTAATTAATATACAGGTATTATCTTTAATCATTATTAACTGCGGATTTGTAAAATTCACGACAAAAATCCGATTCTAAACAAAATCTGTAAAACAACTCAAGGTCTCCATTTCAAACTCGTATGTATATGAACTGTCACTTAAAATTAATTTTTTAAAAAGAGCGTTTATATAGCGCAATATCCACTAAACGTGCTCAAAGCGCTTTACAAGGGGTCTCTGGCCAACAGCAACACTTAACACGTAGGACGGAACATGACGCCAGTTAGGCGATATTACAATTTTTTCGGACACAACAATGCTAACGGCCAGGTACTCATTTTACACCTGAGTACGGTGAGAGAACGTGAGTAAAGAGCCTTTTTCTAGGACTTCAACAATACTTGGAAGACAATAATATATATATATATATATATATATATATATATATATATATATATATATATATATATATATATATATATATATATATAGCTATTCTTAAATGGCCTTTTATCTTTAAAATCATTTACAACGTGGTATGTTTTTTCTTCTTTACAATCTTGATAAAAAAACGTTTTACTAAACTAAAAACACAGTCAAATAAAGAGATTACAATCTGAGTCATTTGTTACAAGATGAATATTTTAGCTATACATGCATTTGTCAAATAAATAGTTCAAGCAAGTCCTAAAGACTTAGATGTAAAAAATCCCTCCACCCCCCCCCCCCCCCCCCCACAAATTAATTAATTACAAAATCTGCCTATCAAACCGATTAAATCTTCAGAGATTGCCCGATCACCAAGGTCGTCACCCACCATTCCAAGGTCGTCACCACCATCAAGGACGAATATCGGTTAATTAATAATTGGGAGTAAGTACGTACAGTACTTCAATTGACCCAATTCGCTATGACATCGGCGGCGGTTGGAATCGCGCACGTCATAGCATCAAACAACGACCATTACACACACACACACACACACACACACACACACACACACATATATATATATATATATATATATATATATATATATATATATATATATATATATATATATATCATATACAGACCTGCTAACTACTACCAAAAGTTGGTAGAAATACGAATGTTCTGGTCCTACTTGACAATCATAATTTGATCTTGAATTCAACAAACTTCTTGAAAACAAAGTAGTTGTTGTCTTTTGGTCAGAGCTGGTCTATAAAGGAGTTTGAAGCATTGACTGAATGTGTTCAAACAGAAATGGGTCATTTCTAAGGGTATTTATCGTGTCTACTATGATATTTACCCTGAAAACTACGGATTTGTGCAAATTCTAGTAGGCAGGTCTGTTTATACATATAAAAATTATATATATATATATATATAATATATATATATATAATATATAATATATATATATATATATATATATATATATATATATATATATATATATATATATATATAGAATACAAATTGTCACTCACATTTTTTGTGGCCGAGACGTTCGTTTCTGTGTCTCTTTACACGTCCTCAGTCGGCGTAATCCTTAGTAATGTCCCTTAATGTGACAATTTGTATTCTATATTAGCTCTAACCATCATTATCGAGCACTTTCGTACCTAAGAGTACCCACCAACACTCATAAATAAATAAATAAATATATATATATATATAATATATATATATATATATATATATATATATATATATATATACATACACAGAGTTGTCAAGGCCGTTGGTCCACGTGGATCAATCAAGAGATGGAATCGATGAACTAATGACCTCTTCATTACGGATTTCCACGGAGGACAACCGTGTTGTAGTAGAGGGCACCTTATTACCATAAGTCATACAACAAGACAATCCGACATTATTGTTATTATTATTATTATATGCTTGTGGTATGACATTTTTTTTTAACAAGACGAGGGTCATTTAAATCAATCGATATTTTATAGACGAGTTTCCTGAGCGAAGTGGTAAATACGAGCCTTTTTTTTTTTAATGACGGGGATAGGTGGGGGGGGGGGGGGGGGGGGGTTGTGCAAAGTACGACAGAGAAGTGAAGGTGACAGGAGTCGAAAGTCACAGACAACAGTGGAAAACGGTAGGGGCTGCCTGAAGTCGGTGATCGTAAAATACTAACGAAATAATGAAAATGTAGAGGCCTCGTATGGAAACAAAACAGACAATGGAGACAACAGAGACACCCCCCCCCCCTATCCTTGCATTCGGACCCCGCTCTGAGCAGCGCAAAGACGAGTCGTTGGAAAAGACTTTTTACTCACATTCTCTCAACGTTCTCGGGTGCCATCAACACCGTTGTGGCTGTCGAAAAGACAAAAAAAAAAAAAAAAAGTAATCGAATACCTATCGCCAAACAGGCGTTGTCGTGTCTCGCCCTACCTTAAGCAAAGTGTTTCTGTTGGCTTGGGATCCATTGTAAAGCGCTTTGAGCCCGTTTAGTGGATATTACGCGACATAAATGGTCAATCTAATTGATCATTATTAAATATATTGAAAATGCCCTACATATAAATGCAATATATCATACTTGACTCCGGAGCTCACTGGCACTGTCATTCCCCGTCCACAGGGCGTAAACCAGATATTACTGATGAAATGAGACATTCATTAATGATCATTAACCTCCGATTGACACATAACCCGCCAATGACATTCTTACGTCATACACACCATAGAATATACTAGTTATTATATATATATATATAGTGCATGTGTGTGTGTGTGTGTGTGTGTGTGTGTGTGTGTGTGTGTGTGTGTGATGTATGAATATAAACATAACATCCTGTTCAAACAGACAAGACTATGCAGTGAGACCCCTCGTATTTATTTCTCATTTTCACCACATAGGTTACATAGCAGTAGTCTCTAAATGAACAAACAAGGATACTGATTCAAAATATACAACAACAACAGTAATAATAATAATAATAATAATAATAATAATAATAATAATAATAATAATAATAATAATAATAATAATAATAATAATAATAACAATAACAACACACCAATAATAACAGCCATAATAATACAAAAATAACAAGCAACGGGAAGGAGCAGTGAATAATAGATCAATTAAGTAAGTAATCCAATCCCCACCTATGTCAGCTGTCTAATGTAGACCAATATTGACGCTCGTATCAGGTAAGCAATAAACGGGGCGGTTGGCATTCCTGTACACAAGTCGTGACCTTTGCTATTGCTATTCACAATAATGTGGAATTGATGAATACATCGTATTGAACATCATAGGGCGGGGGGGGGGGGGGGGGGGGGGGGGAGAGAGAGAGAGAGAGAGAGAGAGAGAGAGAGAGAGAGAGAGAGAGAGAGAGAGAGAGCAATATGAAATCTAACACTTGATTACTAATGACGCCATCAACCACGGCACGTTGAAGACAAGAAATTAAGGACAGGTCACTGACCACTACTCAATGCGTGGGACGATGATGATCAACCCAGCAGGTGGTTCCCCCCCCCCCCCCCCCCCCCCCCCCCCCCCCCCCTCCCAGCCCGACTTTCTTTCTTATCAATAATGCCTGGTATTACTTCCACCAATAGCATCGTCATTATTACTATTATAATAATACACAAAGACCGACCCCTTTCTGAGTGCTGAATTCCAGCAAAAAGACAATAGTATGTTCTTACTTAGTTCCGTTTAGCAGGTAATTTGAAAATATACTGAGGGATTATAACTTACTGAATTCTGTAAATATACGGAACATTGGCTACCTGGTATTATTATTATTATTATAATCATCAACATTGGAAGAATCAGACATTATATTGATGAGGATATTACAAAGATGCTTGTTAATTCTTTTATTACTAGCAGATTAGATTATTGAATTGCCCTTCTCATTGGCCGTCAAAGTAGATTAATTCATTGACTACAAAAAAATTCAAAATAAAGCGGCTAGACTTATAAAATTAACGAAACAAAGAGCTCATATAACACCAGTTCTCCAGGAATTGCACTGGCTTCCTGTGAAGTATAGGATAGAATTTAAGATATTGTGCTCTGTTTTTAGATGTCTGGATGGATTGGCACCTGAATATTTGCAGGAACTAATTAAAAAATATGAACCCACTCGAAATTTAAGATCATCTCCGTCCCAACTTCTAAAAGTTACCACCGCAAAATCCACTTTCGGTAAAAAAAAAAAAAAAAAAGACTTTTTCATCCATTGCCCAATGCCTATGGAACGCACTCAGTCCTCGGACAAAGTCCCGTGAAAATTTATCAACTTTCAGGAAATGTCTGAAGACTGAGTTGGTCCGTAAGGCTTATTTTTCATGAAATAGATGGTGCTTAGATTTTGTTTCTGTCTTCATGCTTATTTTGTAGTGTCGTGATTTTATTATTTTTAATTATGTAAAGCGCCGCCGCAGAGTACGATTAACGTGGATGTTTAGGCGCTTTATAAATTCGTTATTAATTATTGTTATTATTATCATCATTGTGAGTATTAAGATGATCATCATCATCAATTCCCGACTCAAAGCTCGAAGTGCACCCATCCACCTTCCCATATCACCAATAAGTATCAATATTTTACACCAACTACATACAATGTACTAGTACTACTATTACTACTACTTCCCCTCTTTGCCCCAATCCCCATCCCATAATAACACACCTGCCTACTTGGAATTGGACAATTTCAGGGGCAATAACTCAGTAGACAATATAACTACCATTACCAAGTATCAATTTGTGTTGAAATACATTATACATATTTAATGCTTTAAAATCCGTTATATACAATATCTGGCAACAACACTTCGTTTTCAAGAAGTTCATTGAATGAAAACTCTTTATATAAGTGTCAATTAGGACACCCAAAAATTCGTATTTCTACGAAATGTTCATAGCAGTAGGCAGGGCGGTCATAATGACTGGATTATCTACTTTCTCTCCTATCTCAAAGCCCCAAGTGCATCCTGGCTCCAAAGGTCATCGCACTGTAATGTGCTTTGATAACCAACATCAGGAATGCAAGGCAGGGAAATGTGCCAAGAATAAAAACAAAACAACCATAACATAAAGAATAACATTTATTTAAAAACCAACAAACTAATAAAATAAAAAGGATAACGAATAACACAACCTCCGCCCCCCCCCCCCCCCCCCCCAAAAAAAAAAAAATTGTTTCTAGAAATTAAATAACAAAAAACAAAACAAAATCAGATAATTTTTGTTTCATACCAAAAGAAAAAAAAAAGAAAAGGAAAAACCTATCAATGTAACAAAGCATATGATTGAAAGGTGGCAGACCCGAGAGTACAATAGGAGGAGCACCCGATTCATACATAATCAATCCAGCAGTAACTTGGCACATCTAATGGGAAAGTAGGACCTTGCAATAACGTAGCATCCTATTCAAAAGATAGCTATCAATTGGGCACCTCTAATGGGAAAGTAGGACTTTGTAATAAAGCAGCATCCTATTCAAAAGACAGCTATCAATTGGGCACCTCTAATGGGAAAGTAGGACTTTGCAATAAAGTAGCATCCTATTCAAAAGATAGCTATAAATCGGACACCTCTAATGGGAAAGTAGGACTTTGCAATAAAGTAGCATCCTATTCAAAAGATAGCTATCAATTGGGCACCTCTAATGGGAAAGTAGGACTTTGCAATAAAGTAGCATCCTATTCAAAAGATAGCTATCAATTGGGCACATCTAATGGGAAAGTACTTTTCTATAAAGTAGCATCCTATTCAAAAGATAGCTATCAATTGGGCACCTCTAATGGGAAAGTAGGACTTTGCAATAAAGTAGCATCCTATTCAAAAGACAGCTATCAATTGGGCACCTCTAATGGGAAAGTAGGACTTTGCAATAAAGTAGCATCCTATTCAAAAGATAGCTATCAATTGGGCACCTCTAATGGGAAAGTAGGACTTTGCAATAAAGTAGCATCCTATTCAAAAGACAGCTATCAATCGGACACCTCTAATGGGAAAGTAGGACTTTGCAATAAAGTAGCATCCTATTCAAAAGATAGCTATCAATTGGGCACATCTAATGGGAAAGTACTTTTCTATAAAGTAGCATCCTATTCAAAAGATAGCTATCAATTGGGCACATCTAATCGGAAAGTACTTTTCTATAAAGTAGCATCCTATTCAAAAAATAGCTATCAATTGGGCACCTCTAATGGGAAAGTAGGACTTTGCAATAAAGTAGCATCCTATTCAAAAGATAGCTATCAATTGGGCACCTCTAATGGGAAAGTAGGACTTTGCAATAAAGCAGCATCCTATTCAAAAGATAGCTATCAATTGGGCACCTCTAAGGGGAAAGTATTTTGCTATAAAATAACATCCTATTCAAAAGACAGCTATCAATTGCTATAGTCCGCAGTGACTGACTCGCTATTTTAAAAAAAAAAGATAAACTGTGACTCAATGGGCCTTAATACTGCAGGGTTGAATAACAATGTGAAATTGAATGGAATGTAAGATTCAATTGAATAAACAAAAACAGATAATGTGGACGTTTTGGGTTTCCCCTTTATCAACAAAACAGACGATTGAGATAATGTGACAGGCGTCATTCATCCTGTTTTGTTAATAAAGGGGAAACCCGAAACACTAACATTATCTGTTTTCGTTTATTCAATTGAAGCTTACATTCAATTTCACAGTTATTTATTTCTTTGAGCTTTGATCAGCAACATTTACATTACTATAGGGTTGCCAAGTCAGGGGGCAAAAATTTATTGAACTTTTACGCAAACACATTGACCGTAACCGACCCCATTGTGAACATTGGACTCCAGTAAAAAGTCAGTAGGTACTTACTTTTCCCCCCGTTTGGCAGGTGATTGGAAAATATACTCAGGGTTTATAACATACGAAATTCCGTAAGTATATGGAAAATTGGCAACATTGTTAATATTTTAAAAGTTTGCTTTGCAAATAAATATATGTAACAAGAAAGTGCATCAAAATCATCATCATTGCATCATACACTTGAAACCGTTAAACAGCCCAAAGATAAAGAAGACAGAAAATGCTTCAGATGTCCATCAGAATTCATCCATAGCTAATCTCCAACAATAAAAATAAAAATGCTTTTCACAAGATAGCTCACACGGTAGAGTCACGCTCTCCCTGGCCAAACGGAGTTGTCGTACCAGTAAGGTCGCGGGTTCAAACCCCCATCACTGCCACTGTCTTCTGGCACTTTCCTTCTCACTTCATCTCTAGGTGAGTGTGATGCAATGTTAACACATAGTCTTTAAATGAATAATGGAACCCCTTCTATACCTGAGACAGCATCAACAACTTGTACAATGGAAGACTTAAATGTGATGGATGGCTCAAATAGGGGACGGTGTTAGAAAAACACAGAGAGAGAGAGAGAGAGGCAGAGAGAGAGAGAGAGAGAGAGAGAGAGAGAGAGAGAGAGAGAGAGAGATAAATAAACAAATAGCAAGAATCTTTGGTATAATCAAAAACAAAAAGCTTTCAATACAGTTGAAGTCGGCAAATGGAAACTAATACTGCTTCATTGGAAAGGCCACTTAAATAAAAACAAAATGTCGATAACATAATTTTGACCATATTATTAACCAGCACTGTCTAATCAAAACACGTGCCAGTTAAAATTGGAACTATTTCAGACTGCAGAACATTGTAATTTTTTTTTTTAATTTATTAATTTTTCTAATAAGAAAATGAAAAATGGAGTCATCCCATGTCTTCAAGTGAACAAATAGATCCGTGGATTAAAACTGGTATCAAGCCTATCACCACCCATTGCCTTTTATAAGGTAAAAATAACAGTAAGTATTGAATTGTAAGCTTCAATGTATTAGACAAAGACAGATACTGTGGTCATTTTGGGTTTCCCCTTTATCAACAAAACAGGATGAATGAAACACTAGACGAATGAGATAATGATAATGTGCTGATAGGATGTTAAACCTTGACTGTCTTGGAGAACAACAAATAATTATTGAGAGCCTGGATAGCGGTGCAATAGTTTATTTGCTTTTAATGAGGAGATGATCAAAATTGTATTGTATATATTATTGTGTTGTAATTTATGGTGAAATGTCTTCTATTCATATGGCCTGTTTTTTGACAGCAGGAGTGTTGACAGTTCATTACATCTTTATACATGTTTCGTCATTAGATATGTTACCCATTCTCTAACTCTATGCATCATCATGTACACATCTGTGCTGATACTAAATAATGTTATAAAAAAACAGAGAATGAAATTTTAAACAAACAACTGAAAAGATGTTCTGTATTGTTATAGCTACAAATATAAATACCACAATAGACATATATGTAACATTAATAGGTTGTACCAATTATGAAAGCCACTCATGGAATTGGATAATTGGCACACTTCTTAATTGGAATGATTTCTGAAAAACTGCCCTGTTCCAGTTAAGTGGCCAAGACTGTACTGACAAATGAATAAGAGTGAAAAGGAATTATATCATGTACGCATATGAATCAATGAAAAGCATTTTTAAAAACTCTAGTTCAATTTTCACTATAACTATATGGAATCCACACTCACCCTATACGATGGCAATTCCTATTTCCAGGGAATGATTTAAGTGTACATCCCTTCTAAGAAAACAAACTAATTGATACAAGCCAAAATGTTGTGTGCTATAGTCAAACAGTAAGGAGGTTGGGGGGGCCGGGGGGGGGGGGGGGGGGAGGGAGACAGACACAACTCGAGCTAATTTAATTATTATGTAATGAGAAATGCGTCGAGTTGGTGAGAGAGATGTTCTCTCCATAGACATATCATTTTTGAGAACGATGTTCCATCATTGCACTGTAAGGAGGAGGAGGAGGAGGATGTTAAAAAAAAAAAATAAAAAAAAAAAAAGAGAGAGAGAGAGAGAGAGAGAGAGAGAGAGAGAGAGAGAGAGAGAGAGAGAGAGAGAGAGAGAGAGAAAGAGATGGGGAACCAAAAAAAAGTTTTTAAAAGAAAGAAGCAATGAAACAGACAGGTGAAGTATCCCATCTGAAAGAAAATTGTAAAAAGTGTCATTTTCTTTTTTACCGTAATTATCATCTGCCAATTTTAGTTAGTAAAATCTAATTCCTGGACAATATTTTGTCATCATTAACTAAAATTGTCAAACTAAAGAGACTATCATCACTATCAGTGTGTAATAAGCAAAGGCAAAGTACAAAAGCCATTAATGCAAGCAAAGGTGCCAAGATTGGTACATTATCACTCTCTTGAAAATATTTAAATATCATTTTAGTTTTAGAATTGAATCCTTACTCCTAGTTCTTTTCGGAGTTAAGTACCGCTAGAATTTACATTATATAATCTAATCAAATCAATTAGAGAGATGAGGTTAACCTTGTCGACTTCTCTCATTGGTGTACAAGGATTTCATCTACTATGCTGATGCAAGGTCATGGCAATTTACTTTGTAAATTGTAAATAATGATAGTTTATTCTCGACAGGTAACACTGGGAGGGGAAGGGGGCGGCAGTGTGAATGTCAGTGTCAATGTGTGTAGAATGATCATGTGCAATGTAAATAGTAAATTCAATATGCTGTGATTGAATAGTATGATGATACCCCCCCCCCCCCCCTCCAATCAATAATAATTCAGACACACCTAGGGTATAAATAAATAAGATAAATTTAAAAAAATATATAAATAACAAAATTGACAGATTTCCTGGTTCTACCTAAGTCTGTTGTGTTTAGACCGTGATTGATGGTTGAATTGAAGATGGGCTACGGCTGCGATCAAGTAAGAAAAATGGAAGAGAACGGGGAACTGCATTGTTCTGCTTTACTTTCTCGAATGTTGCTTTCTTAAAATATTAGATTGTAACCAAAGAATTTATAGCCCACATTATGAAAATATGAGTTGAAAGACTTAAATCTGTCACAGAACAGCTTCATGATTAGGGAAATAATATGGTGGGAAGGGCGAACGAAGAGGAAGCGGTGCGTCAGTCAGAGATTCAACAAAGATTTACCCAACCAGTTATTTACGAATGGGGATCATAATAGGTCAGTTGAGATAGTAGAACAAATACAATATACGTACTAACACTTACCAAAATGAGCTTGCACATTGAAGGAGAAAAGAACATCCAAATATCTACTCTTTCGAAGCGTGGTGTAAACCAACGTAAGCAAAAATAACAATAAATGAATAACAAGGCGAAAACGAGAAAGAACCAGATAGAACGCAGAAGGGACCAGACGTACTTGTTAAAAGGTGCCAAAGCCAAGACACATCCGTACAGAGGAGAAGGGAGGGGACGCGAGAGAGAGAGAGAGAGAGAGAGAGAGAGAGAGAGAGAGAGAGAGAGAGAGAGAGAGAGAGAGAGAGAGAGAGAGGGAGAGAGAGCTGCTCACAACGGGGGTCGAATGTGTCTTGTCAAAACAATTTACTTACTCTTTCCACTTTCCTACACCAGGTTAAAGTTCACTCTACAGTGCAATGACAATACGCTTTTCAATAAAATACCCCCCCCCCCCCCTCTTTTTAAAAACTTCATAACACAGTAAAATAATTATGACGTACCATATCAAATTGATACCGTGCCTGGATGAACTCGGTGCTGGCTCATAGTCACGAATATGAAAACTGGGGTTCAATTCTATTGATGCTATGCATTTAGATAAATTGCTCACAACATCCGCCAGCCGGAATTAATGTACCAACACACAAAGCTATGTGTAACCTTAAGCGTTTATAGTCTGATTGATAGAATCTAGGGAAGGCTAATCATTATAATGGCTGTCCAAAAACAATCACAAAGAGCTCGGTGACGTCAGTTTCGACCCTTCTATAGATAGTATGCGCTTGGCTAAGAAGCTCACAACATTGCCATCCGGAAGTATAACGGATCAACACACAAAACTATATGTAACCATCTCAAGTGATGTACCAGGTTGGCAGTTATGCATTTCTAACCATCCTAACTTATTCCATTTATTTTACAATTGTGCTTCTTGTCTGTTCTGAAATTTTGATCTCATTGTGGAAAGTGTCATTTTAACGATTCAAATGTGCTGGTACTAAACCCGATAATTTAGCAACATTTGGACTGGCCTCTGTTATCTCAAACTTGTTAGTGTTAGTAATAGTAATTAAAAAGGCTGACTTTAATATGTTGCGATTCGATGAAGATGAAAAAAAAAAAAAGGGGGGGGGGGGGGGGGGGGGCCACACGTCGTCCCCTCATCCCGGGCCAAATGAGCGTTCCTTATTTTATTTTTGAAAAGTTGGCAGCTATGTATATGTAACCATGAACTTTTATAGTCTGGTTAATACAGTTTAGTGAGAAGTACTCATAAATGTGGATGGCAAAAAGCAATAACAAAGACCAGAGTGACGTCATCTTTGTTCTATATATACTCATTATGGTGGATAAGAAGACAATAAAGACAAGTTTCTTAAAAAGCAAAAGAATCAATAATATTCTTATTTATTATTATTTAAATTCCAAATTAATTTACGTTTCATGATCGAGTTTTTTTTTGTGGCTATGAGATTAGCGGTATAACACTCGTCTTCGGATATGAAGGTCCCGGGTTTGAGTACTGCTCTCAGCGGCGCATTATGGAGTCATCTACTCACATTATCTCAACGTACTCAGGAATAAAATGAGTACCTGGCCGATAAAAATGTTGTCCCTTTCCGACAAATGATTGTAACATCGCGATTCAGACGGCATGTCTCATTCTACATCATCAGTATAACGGCGATGTGGTCCTTTGGTTTGACAGTCGCTTTCGGGTCGGAAGGTCCTGGGTTTGAGCCTCACTCGCATAGTTGATTCCTTGGAAAAGGCTCTTTAATCACATTCTCTCACCGTACTCAGGTGTAAAATGAGTGCCTGGCCGTCAACAGCGTTGTCTCTGACGGAAAAAAATTGTATTATCGCCTAACAGGCGTCATGTCTTGTTCTACATGTTACGTGTTCCTGTTTGACAGGGACCACCGACGCCTGAGTTATTTCACTGTGCCCTTGGAATAGACCCTGGAACCCCCCCCCCCCCCCCACCAAAAAAATAAAAATCCTCGTTATGGATAAAGTTAATTTTTTATCTTTTGGAATAATGAATTATTCATCCATAGAAATAAATATAATGCTGTTATGTCGGATATCATGTTTTAATCAGGAGTGAAGAAAGAGGTGGATAAGAGAAATTATATGCTTATTTATTGCTTTGCGGCGCTGCATTGCGGCCAATACCTGTTATTGCGGTCTTTTCTTTAAAAAAATTCAGATCGCGATTAAAGATAGCCCTAAATTTTCACTAAGACGAGTTGTGAGTATTTTATTTTAGTTAATACACATTTCATGATTAAATAGTGTGCCGTTCCAAAATCAATAATAGATACCAGTGTTATTGGATAACATTCACCACAAAAAAAAAAAAAAAAAATCAAAACGTAATTTGTCTTTGATTATGTGGTCTATGTGGTTTTGTCGTATGACACTCGCTTTCGGATCGGAAGGTCCTGGGTTTGAGCCTCACTCGGTGTATTGTTGAGTCCTCGGAAAAGACTCTTTAGGCCTATTCACATTCTCTCATCGTTCTCAAGGGTGAAATAAGTAGTACCTACCTGACCGTTAACAGCGTTGTCTCTGACGGAGAAAAAAATTGTATTATCGCGTAACAGGCGTCATGTCATGTCTCGTACTACATGTTAAGTATTGCTGTTGTCTGGGGACCCTTTGTAAAGCGCTTTAAGCACATTTAGTGGATATTGCTCTATATAAAAGCTCAAGTTTTAAAAAAAAACATCTCATAGTACAAAGACAAAAAAAAAGAAGAGAACAACATCCCCCCCCCCCCCCCTCCCCTCCCGTACAAAACCAAAAAAAAAAAAAAAACAAAAAAAAAACACAGAAACAACACAAACAAAAACAAAAACAAAACAAACAAAAACAAAACAAACAAAAACAAAACAAAGAACAAAAACAAATACAAATCAAACAAACGAAATTGATGCTATCGGCCACTCTGCTAGGAATTGAATCTCAGTCTTCTTCTTCCGCTAATTTAAAGGACAGACGCGCTATTTTATCCATACGCAGTCGCGCTGTCTGTTGTTGCACCACGCACAGACCGTTCAGATTTGTTGATCTAACGGTGTGTAGAGTGACAGGTTGGCGTTTTTAGAACCAACCGTCAAATTATGACGAACTAGAAGTTACTCTCCAAGTTATCTCTGGGTCGGATAACATGCAGTTTGGTGTAGCCTTTACTAGGGTGTGATTACTCATCATCAACATCATCCTCATCATCATCGTCGTCGTCGTCGTCGTTTTCGTACAATGATAACCTACACAAATATGTAAATATTATTTCTAGACGTGATGGGAATTTATAAAGGGAGACAACTGTACATTTTTGATATTTTTATTTTTTGGTAGATAAGAAGAGTTGCATACCTTTAATGCTAAAAAGAAACAAACAACAAACTGCGCAGTAAATTGATGATGATTGTCGGACAAAAATAACTTGGATAACAATCAAATTAAAGTTGTGACAAATTTTGCAATTCATAATGAGTCACCCATGGCGATTCCTTTATTTTGTTGTTGCCAGTTTTGCCGCCTGCCAAGATTGGGCACAATAATGATTTTCACGAGTGTGGTGATTATCATTTATCCTCTCTTCTAAAGTAGAGCGGCCAAGGTTCGAAACTGTCGGATAAAGGATCATAATAGCGACATCGATAAGAGAGAGAGAGAGAGAGAGAGAGAGAGAGAGACACACACACACATACACGGGGAGAGAGAGAGAGAGAGAGAGAGAGAGAGAGAGAGAGAGAGAGAGAGAGAGAGAGAGAGAGAGAGAGAGAGAGAGAGAGGGGTAATAGAACAAACCTCTCCACCCCACCCCCCAAAAACCCCAACAAAACTCCAACAAAAACAAAACAAAAAACACCCCTAAATAAATAAATACCTTCACAGCTTCAGACAAGGAAACAAACAAACAAACAAACAAACACACACACCTACACAAGACAGTAAACAACAAACAAACAAACAAACAAACAAACAAACAGGGAAATATCAAATTCTTCAACCAACCATACAAGCCGACGTTTAGGCTATATATTTGCAATATCTACAAGGTGATGCCAACAAAATAACAAACAGACGCAACAACATTAAAACATAAAAGAAAAGAAAGCAAAAAAGAAATTTAAAAAAATTAAAAAACTATATATTTATATATATATATTATAGCAAAAAAAAAAAAAAAGAACAAAACAAAAACAACAACAAACGAACAAAGAAGACAAAACAACAAAAAAACGGAAACAAAATGGAAAAAAAAATACACAATAAAACAAAAGGAAAAAAAAACGCCCCCCCCCAAAAAAAAAAAAACAACGCAAAAAACAACAACAAAAAAAATCAGAAAAAATACAATAACAAAAAAACAAAAACAAAAAAAACAACAAAAAACAAAACAAAACAAAAACAAACAAACAAAAACAAAAAAAAAACAAAAAAAAACCAAACAAAAAACAAACAAACAACAAACCTCTCCACCCCACCCCCCAAATAAAAAAAAAACAAAACAAAAAAAAAAACAAACAAAACAACAAACAACAAAAAAAAAAAAAAAACCCAACAACTAAACAAAGCAAAAAAGCAAAAGGACAAATATTGATTTGATATCATTCTTTCCCTGTAACCCTGACATACATAAACTTTTATAGTTTGGAAAACAGAGTGAAAACCGCCTATCTAATTCACTAGATTAAAAAAAAACAAACAAAAAAAAACAAAGAAATAATAAACAAACATTACAACAACAAAAAAAAAAAAAAACCCAAAAAAAAAAAAAACACAAAAAAGAAAAAACAAAGAAAAAACAAACAAAAACCAAAATCACAAAACAAACAAAAACCAACAAAAAAACCAAACCAAAAACACAAAACAAACAAAAAGCACCCCCCCCTCCAAAAACAAAAACAAAACAAAAACAAAAAAACAACAAACGAAGTGTACATCAAATAAAAGTGAACGTCATCCAAATAAATAAAACAATTTTTCAAAAAATCGCAAGTTTAACACATTTGATGGTCGCGCGTGTGTGTTGAATATGATTACAATGATAACAAAAATTTAAGAAGGTATCTACATGGGAGAGTGACAATTAAAAAAAAAAATCTAAATGTAAAAGAGGGGATAATAGCCTACAGCTACAACACGCAGCCTGAAGGTTGTGCTGCACAATGAGAAGAACAGACGTGCACCTATCTGCAGGTCTGATCACGTAATCTGTGTGTCTGATAACCCATTTCATTATGGGCTCATAGTTGCAAAGGAAATTTAAAAAAAATGACGCAAAATATTGTCCATTCCATTACACATGATTAGGTCCATAATTAATTGCGTTCGGATGTCAGACCTGCATCGATGTACACGTCGAGCAGAACCAATCGCCCACATAGAAAAGGGAATAGTTTATTAATTTCCATCTGAATCATGTTGAGTCATTTGAGAGAGAGAGAGAGAGAGAGATATGCTGATTTTTGTTGTTTTGTTTTGCAAGAACTCTCTTCAAGACAAAAGTCAATAAAAATCAATCAAGCTATTTTTGGAATCAATGCTTTGTCACATGACTTAATGAATGAATGCCACAACAAGCGAAGTCCACTGCGAAATTTTTCAAGTGGAACAATCTCTACTTATAATATACTATTTTCTGCAAATGGATCACATGCCTTGCCACCCGAGGAATTCGTGCTGACCTTGCCCGGGACACAGCTTGACTTGAATAAGTAGGTCAAGAAATTTAAAAGCGTTAGATAAAGTTAAGACGTGTTAGATTTATCGTTTGTCCGTTGCCCTCGGTGGGTACACGAGTATGGGAAGTGCGAATGTGTCAGTTGTCAATGAGTGTGTAATCTTAGGCAACACCCCGCTCCCCTTTGAGTGAAGGGCTACAATAGCAGACAACAGATTGTAAATATCGACGTGTTTGTATGTGTACCCTACGGAATATATTTATTGTATGTCCAACAAAGTACAAACTCTTCTATGGATTATATTTTAAGACTTCCGTTTGAGTTCCGAATTAGAGCTTTTGTTGACTCAATCATCTCTTGATATTCTCATTTTCAAGTGTTTAGACCTTTTGAACTTTTATTTATAATCGACGTCATGACTCCGATTTCAAAACCGTCTCAAGTTAATTCAATAGTCCACGTTTGAATAATCAATATTTAGATTTGAATTGGTTTGTTTCCACTAAGAGGTGTGAATTCATATTTTATTCTCGTGTGCGTTTGAAGTGTAAGTAGAATAGCAACGAGGCATTCTGCATTGTCTTGGTGAATGGGAATGAATTATAATTTGTTACTTCACAACTCAATGTTAAAGTTAAAGGTTTCATTTAGTCATTTCATTGAATAAAAATGTCATGTTTCGTCTTGATCAATCTATTTTGCTCCAAATTAATGAATTAATGATTAATGCAAGTTCCCCATTCTGTAATTTGTATCTTGATGGCTTAAAAAAAATATAATTGAATTCATATGAATAGGATTAACTTTTTCCTTTTAAGTTTTAAAATCTTTGTCTAAGAATTTTACTATTTTGATCAGATATGTATTGAACATTGCTGTTGCTCCTAGGCCCTGTGAAGTGAATTGGAAGGACTGCATGGGTTTTAAACTTAGATAAATTGCTTAAAGAAGGTGACAACAAGAAATGAAGTGAGTAGGAATGTGCCAGAAGACAACAGAGAATAAAAACTTTGTGGTGGCAATGGGGGCTCGAACCCTAGACCTTACTGGTACGAGAACTTCGCCTGCCTTGGGAGATCGTGACTTTACCATGTGAGCTATCCACGACCCCGGGGTCATTTCTTGTTGTTGTCAACACAAGTGCCTACTCCACTCACTTTTATGAATTAAAGAAGGCGAACAACTCCAGTGATTGCTTGAAGTCTAGTCTGAAATGCCTTTATTTGGACCATTTCATTTTCCGGCTTTCAAAACGGTGTAGTGGCTGTTGTTTGACTATTTAGTAGTTTGTCGGTTTCTCAATTGATTAGTTATTATTCCAGATGTCAAGGTCTTTTAAATCATAGACTTTTTTGTGTGACAGTTTAACTTAAGACTTAAGATTCTCTGTTTTGTTGCATTTGTCTGGATTGTATTTGTCTTGATTACCCAAGCCATGGAAAGGAACAGGTAAGACTCTTTAACTATTTCCTTTACATTTACGTTAGAGTACGGTTCATGCAGTACATGTACTAAGATTGGAGTGATACGGAGAAGATTAGTATAGCCCTTGCGCAAGGAAGACAGACAAAAGCGTTCTTTATTTGGAGGGGGGGGGGGGGGCCTGTCCCAATAGCTCAGGCGGTAGAGCACTTGCTTCAGACTCATAGGGACCGAGATCAAGAATGAAGATGCAGTCGAGATTTTTTTCAGCCCCCCCCCCCCCCCCTCCGTCCATCCAGCAGTGAGCTGGGTCTGTTCGATCTGGTGGAAAGTATTTTGTTATACACTAGCGTCCTATCTAAAGGATAGTAAGCAAACCATTGACCCTTTCACACTATAGAAACTGGGATAAAACTCACTCCATGGCCCAATGGCTCTGAAGGACCACTTTTTTGTTGTTTTTTTTTTACCTTAGAGTTCATAAAAAATATTATCAGATGATCTTTGAAAAGTTTTGTAACTCTCTGGAGTTGAAAATGAATGGAAATTGAATGATTTATTTGATTTCCCTGTCCTGTCAAACACAAAATAAAACTCACAATGTAAATCACCCAAGGCACGGCTAACTACCAGAACTAAGACATTCAAAAATATATATATTAATATTACATATCTGGGGGGTGAAGTGGCTGAGTGGTTAAGGCATTGCACTGTGACTCAGAAGGTCCCAGGTTCAAGCCCTGCTTCAGGCACTTTCTTTTTGTTTTTTTCTCGGGCAAGATTATTAACCCCCAGTTTGCTCACTTGGACAACATGGGTGATTCCTGTTGACATCAGACATCTTGTTTGATGAATTATCTATACTCCTTCGTGGAATGCCTAGGTGACGATCTCTTATGATGTCGTGGTGGAAGGTCATAATTTTTTTTCTTTTTAAATTACATGCAGTCCACTCTGGATAATCGCAACACCATGGGATCAGCGAAAATGTTGCGATTAACCGAAGTTGCAATTAATGGAAGTTGAGTTTCCTGTCCACGATTGTAACATTTTACACATTTATGCCAAACTCAAACAAGTAGTTGTAAACAAAGTTCTTGGTCCACCGCAGACAAATCGATTTGATTGAAACGAAAAACCATTTGGCATTCCTGTATTCATATTGTAATATGGCATTCCTGTATTCATATTGTAATATGGCATTCCTGTATTCATATTGTAATATGGCATTCCTGTATTCATATTGTAATATGGCATTCCTGTATTCATATTGTAATATGGCATTCCTGTGTTCATTTTCACAAGCAAAGGAAGCTTTGGTGCAAGTCAACATCTTATTCAGATTGGATTAACTTTCACTCTTTTGTTCTCAACATAAATTTGTAAGATTAGCCGTGATGAGAGACAATAAACTCTCACCAAACTCATTTGTCACAATGCACAGTTGTCAATCCAAAACAAAGGATATCTCTCAGTCTCTCTTTACAACTGTCATTGTCTCTCTGTTGTAAACTCTATGCCCAGCCCCCCTCGCCTCCTATTTAATGGCCACAGATGACATCACAAACACATACTGTAAAGTCCCGCCATCTTTTGTCTCAAATATAGAATGGTGACACACTACTGTAGCATTAAATTCCGCACACTCTCGATTTTTCAACCTGTCACGATTTCTTCTATGATGAAATTAAATCATGATATTTTGTTTGATTGATTTATTGAATTTACCACTTCTTTAAGGCAAAAATTTGTTGCAATTAACCGAAGTTTGTTGCAATTTATCAGTGACTTTTATATAGAATTAATTCTGTTTCTTGGGAAATGTTGCAATTAATCGAAAGTTGCGATTATCTGGAGTGGACTGTATCTTCTTTCAAATACCTGAAATCGTGATTTCTTCAAATTACTTATTTAATAAAATTTTTATCAAATTTTGCCTTTAGAGCATGGCACACACTCTAACTCTGATATATCTGTTATCTCTATCATTATCAACAATTGTATTTTTATTTTTTGGTTGTTTTTTAATGTTTATTTTGCTTGTTTTTTTTCCTTTTGTTTTTTTTTTTGTTCTTGTTTTTTGGCACCTAGAATAACATAGTGTTACCGTTTTAAGGCGATTGGTCACATATGTAATTCCGAATGTTCCGATTGTGACGCCTCGACTGCCTGTGTAGTCAATTGTGTTCAATTCCTTCAACACGTGACCACTCCTGTAAAGACTGATAGCTTAAATAAGCTCAGAAGACACCATCAAAGCATCATCTTTCAACTAAGAACACAACACATACGCATTTAAAGCAAAACTACAAAAGACACATCCCCTTCCTGCCCCCTATGCCAACACCCCAATGAAACAGTAACACACACCACTTGCTTGAGTGTCAACCTCTTGAAGACCTGAGATGCACATTCCTCCCACCAAATCCAAGCATCAGTAACACACTGTATAGTCACCTGGAACAACTACAAAAGATGTCTAACTTCTACATCATAGCTTGTGTCGCTGGTTCGAATAAGTAAATAAGTCAACTAAACCAGAAATCAAATTTTAGTTAAATAAGATTCGTGCTGAAAACAAAACAAAACAAAAAAAAAGAATTGTTGAACCCCTATAATAGACTAGCATCCTATCCAAAGGATAGCAAACAATTGCTATTTTCCATTTCATGCAATTGTAATCGGGATGAATTTCAGCTACAAGGATCTCATGGTTCTGAAGGACTACTTCACCTAATTAGCCACAGACAGGTTCATAATTACATATGTGACCAA
>NC_088370.1:884941-893316 GCF_034508935.2 Berghia stephanieae
TGGAAAAATCAGATGAAATAACAAATCTGGCCAAAAAAATATTAAAAATTACAATGGAATCCTCATAAGTCATTTTCTGTGTAAATCCAACTCCTGTTTTTGTCCCAGATCCCCTGTGCTTTATCTAAATAATAATAATAATAATAATAATAATAATAATAATAATAATAATAATGATAATAATGATAATAATGATAATAATAATAATGATGATGATGATGATGATGATGATGATGATGATGATGATGATGATAATAATAAATCTTTATGGTCCAGAAATGACAATTCCTGTTTGGTTCCAGTGCATTGCGAAATCAATAGGATTCACTAGACTGATGTCACGTCCGCCCAGCAACGAGCAGTTTGGTTCTAAACAAAGAAAATCGGTACTTTTTTATTATTCATGCTGGCTAGAACCTTTTCACATGTTATGTGATCAGAATGTATAAAAGTCAAAACATGATCAGATTTATAATGTTTTTCTTTTCTGGATACACTTTTATGCTCGTGGGAGAAACATTTCATAAGGACGTCTGCCATTTTTCTGATAGTTTAGATCTAGTTATTAAGTTACTATGCGTCATTACGAAGGAAGTGACGTCACGACTATTGAACCCTATTACAAAGACAAACAATCACACACACTCACACACACACACACACACACACACACACACACTCTCTCTCTCTCTCTCTCTCCATCTCTCCCTCCCTCCCCCAATGTGTTCCATTTACGATGGATTTATGTCGGCCCTGCTTGAAAGTCAACCAATCTTTTCAAGTCTGGGGATGTTGTCCGTTGTCTGTTGTCCGTTGTCGGAGTTCCACTGTATTATCTTATTCGTACGCGGTTGCCGAGTTGTAGCAGCTGGTGTGAGTGTGAGTGTGTGTGAGTGTGTGTGTGTGTGTATGTGTGTGTGAGTGTGTGTTTGATCACACACCGTCAGCGTGTTGAGAGAATAATGTTATTTGGACCATCATAAGCTGGGATGGAATTGTACCTACTAGGCCTACCAACTGTGTGATATAATATAGAATCCATAATGGTGTTGTTTTTATTACATGCCGGATTAGAATTCTGATAGTGTAACAAGGCCCATTTTCTTTTAAATTTTTTTTCACTTTGTGTTGTTTGGAATTTTTAAAAAAGGAAAAAAAGATGTGTTTTCTTTTCAATGAAAGTATTAGACGTTTATGTGGTGTTAGTTCAAAATTATATTTTATTTACTCGTCAAGTAGACGCTATGTCTGTCACTGGGGATCATTTCTATTTTATTGTTAGTTATACTACAGAGATATAACAACCTAGCACCGTCCCACACCACATTACATACATGTAGCACCTATCATCAGTACTCACGCTGTAACAGTATAGAGACATGTGTCAGTGCATGACGTCATCAGTCGGAAGGTGAACATTTTGGATTTGTATTTTTTTTTTTTGCATTTTCTGAAGAATACGCTCCCCAGAGCATTTTAATCTTTATTTGAAGTAAATCGGGTGATTTTTCATGAAGTTATGGTCAGATGTATGGGAAAGGTATCCAGCAACTTTTCTCAAATTTCATACTTTTTCAACTTGACTTGCTGTACACAAATATTTAGAAGTGAAATTAAGCTTTGATATTTCCCGAAGATTTACAAAAAGGGTTGATTTAATCATTTATGACAAGAACTCATTTCTGATCAAAATTGACCTTCTAACTAAACTTGGCAATATCTCAGTTCAAACCTTTTCACCACCCGACTGTTTCTGTCATTCACTGTAACAAATATAGAACGAAATTGGCGTTACTCAGCGCTTTGTTATTGTCTTTGGACAGGCTTTTGGGTAATTAGTTCTCACAGAATTTACTGTCTAAGAACAACAGCAAAGAGCTGAGTGACGCCAATACGCTTCAACAGTCGTGACGTCACTTCCCTCGAAATGACGCATGGCAACTTAGTAACTGGCTCTAAACTATCGGAACAATGGCGGACGCCGTTATGAAATATTTCTCCGACGAGCATAAAAGTGTATCCAGAGGAAAAAAAAAAACACATAAATTTGATCATGTTTTGACTTTTACACATTCTGATCACAAGGCATATGAAAAGTTCTAGCCAGCATGAAGAATAAAAAGGATTGATTTTCTTTGTTTAGAACCAAGATGGCCGCCGTGACACCAGACTATTGAATCCAATTTCGTTATATATATATATATATATATATATATATATATATATATATATATATTATATATATATATATATATATATATATATATATATATATATAGATACGGTTACAGCGATGGTACTGATGACAGACACACCATGTGTGTGATGTGGTGTGGGATGGTGTGTTAGGTCATGGATCTGTATAACAAACAAACAGACAATGGTGTTCTCCTGTGACAGAAACGTTTTCGACTTGACAAGTAATAATAATAAATGGCATTTATATAGCGCTTAACCCCGTTGTAAAAGTTGTAAGTAAAACATGAAAATCAGACTAGAAACCTCCAAGGTTGCACATAGTTTTGTTTGTTGTTGGCAAGTTATATCCGGCTGGCGGTTGTTGTGAGTTAAAAAAAAAACTAAACGCATAGCATCAATAAATTGGATTGGATATTCATATAAGGAGAGATAAAATATTATTTATCTGGACGTGGAATTGTCGGTGTTATTGTTATAATAAAATAGATTCTGTGTTACAGTCACATCCCGGAATTGAAATCTGATGTGCTGCGTAGTTATTTTGTATTAAGTAGACGTCTACTTTTTAAAAATTCTTCTTGTCTTTGAGGTGGTTGGAACAAATGGTGTGTTTTTTTTAAATTTCTTTTTTGTGTGTGATTTCCTGTGCGCGTCATCAGCTGGTGTCAGTACTTTGTCATGAGAGTCCATTTGAAACATCGGTCAGTGGGGACTGAATATTATTGTATGTGTTATATCAAGTATATTATTATTATTATTATTATTATTATTATTATTATTATTATTATTATTATTATTATTAAATGTCAGGAGTGAAATCTGCTAGTGATTTTGTAACACGGGACTTTTCTCATTCTTTTGTGTTTTTTTTTGTTTTTTTTTTCTTTTTGTGGTGCTTGCCGAAACAAAAAAAGAAACAGCAACTAAATTTTTAAAGAACACTCAAAAACAAAACAAAATAAAAAACAACGCCACCCCCCCCTCCCCCAAAAAAAACAAAACAAACATTTTTTTTGGAAGCGCCATTTAACTCCGTGGATAGAATTTTCTCGAGGGCACTGGAACCTTGGCCCTTTGGACTTTCGGGTCTTACCTTTATTTTACCTTCTCGTCTGTTGTTTTTATTTATTTATTTATTTATTTATTTTAAAATTATAACTGTATTTATTTATTTTTTAATTATAATTATATTTATTTATTCATTAATGAAGGAATTAATGAATTTATTAATTGATTTATTTAATTTATGTTTCTATTCATTTCAATGATAGCCGTCTGCCATGGAAAAGAGTAAGAGCCACAATCGGTCGAGAGTTCAGACTCAAGGCCCGAGTTTAATATGCCAGGTTTTTTATGACAGAGTATCGTTTTTATGGGTAGATTCTTGCCAGTTAGACTACAAAACGATCCCATAAAAAACAACAACATAGAAATAAAATGTCAGAGATAGCATATATCATAATAACTTTATTAATACCGTGTTTCCATTCCAATTTACAATCAGCCATAATATGGATTATACATCTCACCAGTTGTCATCCGTGACCCCTGTGGGTTTTGTAACCAAACACCAAAAGTACAAAGTGTAAATGAAACAATCGGACAATCTACTCCTATTTCCTCGACAAAAATCAATCTCTATAATATTATTATGGTTAAGGCTGAGTCAATTCATGATGGTACTGTTCTGTCTATCTATATGTCTGTCTGTCTGTCTGTCTGTCTGTCTATCTATCTATATGTCTGTCTGTCTGTCTGTCTGTCTATCTATCTATATGTCTGTCTATCTATCTATATGTCTGTCTGTCTGTCTGTCTGTCTGTCTATCTATCTATCTATCTATATGTCTGTCTATCTATCTATATGTCTGTCTGTCTGTCTGTCTCTATCTATCTATCTATCTATCTATATGTCTGTCTATCTATCTATATGTCTGCCTGTCTATCTATCTATCTATATGTCTGTCTATCTATCTATATGTCTGTCTGTCTGTCTGTCTGTCTATCTGTCTATCTATCTATATGTCTGTCTATCTATCTATACGTCTGTCTGTCTGTCTATCTATCTATCTATCTATCTATATGTCTGTCTATCTATCTATATGTCTGTCTATCTATCTATATGTCTGTCTATCTATCTATATGTCTGTCTGTCTGTCTGTCTGTCTGTCTATCTATCTATCTATATGTCTGTCTATCTATCTATATGTCTATCTATCTATCTATCTATCTATCTATCTATCTATCTATCTATCTATCTATCTATCTATCTATCTATCTATCTATATGTCTGTCTATCTATCTATATGTCTGACTGTCTGTCTGTCTGTCTGTCTATCTATCTATCTATCTATCTATCTATCTATCTATCTATCTATCTATCTATCTATCTATCTATCTATCTGTCTGTCTGTCTGTCTGTCTATCTATCTATCTATCTATCTATCTATCTATCTATCTATCTATCTATCTATCTATCTACTATCTATCTATCTATCTAACTATCTATCTATCTATCTATCTATCTATCTATCTATCTATCTATCTATCTATCTATCTATCTATCTATCTATCTATCTATCTATCTATCTATATCTATCTATCTATCTATCTATCTATCTATGATCAGTCTATTGACTATGACATCGTCACTGGACCGATATATATATATATATTTCCATAGTCTATCTACCACAGATCTATTATCACAGAGATTCACGGCGACCTAGTTAATTGCCTGACTGAAACACAGAGCAGCCTACTTGAAATTTAAGAAAGTCGTAGCTTCCACGGGGAAAAAACGAAAAGTCAGCATAAAAATAGCTTTATAAATTATAATTTACCCTCATCATGATCAAAAAGTGTTCCAAAGTTCTAAACTAAACTTTACCCTCATCATGATCAAAAAATGCTCCAAAGTTCTAAACTTTACCCTCATCATGATCAAAAAATGCTCCAAAGTTCTAAACTTTACCCTCATCATGATCAAAAAGTGTTCCAAAGTTCTAAACTAAACTTTACCCTCATCATGATCAAAAAATGCTCCAAAGTTCTAAACTTTACCCTCAACATGATCAAAAAATGCTCCAAAGTTCTAGATAGATATTGGTTCTCCTGAATGTCACTTTCCTTTTCAATACAATTTATTTATTGAGTCAAAGACCCATTTGAAGCAGCTCGGCAAACGGAGCCAAAAATTCGTAATTTTACGAGTTTTTCGTAGTGCTGAGCATGTCTGGTGAACCAACACCTGTCTGACTTTAACTTTAACCTTTGTCATTGAGTAAGGATCATCGGTTTTGGCACTTTGTGTTGTCAACGGTTTTTTTTTATGTCTGTATCTAATTTATCACCGAGTTGTACTAAAAATTGTCATTTTCGTTATCATAAGGGAAGTCCTTCTTTATCAATATATGTTGCTTAATATGTTAAGGGAAATCTATTTATGAAACTGCTTAAACAAAAATAATGCGTTGATATGCACAGGTTTTAGTTAATTAGTGCGGCTATATGGTCTAGTGGTATGGCACTCGCTTTTGGATCGGAAGGTCCTGGGTTCGAACCTCGCTCGGCGCATAGTTGAGTCCTTGGAGATGGCTCTTTACTCACATTCTCTTCTTTCACCATACTCAGGTGTAAATGAGTACCTGGCCGTTAACAGCGTTGCTCCTCTGTCCGAAAAATTGTAATATCGCCTAACAGGCGTCATGGCCCGTCTTAAATTTTAAATGTTGCTGTTGGCCAGGAACTCCTTGTAAAGCGCATTGAGCACGTTTAGTGGATATTGCGCTATATAAAAGCTCAATTAAAAAAATGGCTTTAGAGATATTTCCTATTGATTGAGCCACTTCCTGTCAGAATTAATTTCCCACGACTTGTGAAGGACTCAGAACTCACAAACGGGAGACTAAAAAAACTTTGACCTTTTTTTTTTGAGATTTAAAAAAATATATAACGCAATATCCACTAAATGTGCTCAAATCGCTTTACAAGGGGTCCCTGACCAACAGCAACACGTAACATGTCGAACGAGACATGACGCCGGTCAGGCGATATTATAATTTTTTTTCCGGACAGAAACAACGCTGTTACTGTTAACGGCCAGGTACTCATTTTACACCTGAGTACGGCGAGAGAATGTGAGTGAAGAGCCTCTTTCAAGGACTCAACTATGCGCCGAGCGAGGCTCGAACTCAGAACCTTCCGATCCGAAAGCGAGTGTCATACCACTAGACCACACAAGTCTAGCCGTAGACTAGAAGAACTGAAGAACTAGTGCCGCGCTGAGGACCGGACCGAGGACCGGTCCCACGGTCTTTTAGCTGTGAACCGTGGTCCAGTCCCAAAGAGGAAGACCGCCGGCGGTCCTCACTTCTTATCACCTTTCAACGGTCTCGCGCCATACTACTTCCCCAGCGATTCGTTGCCTCGGTCCTTTGCCTATCTTCCACCAATCACCACCCATCCCACTTAATTAATCGCACCCACCCCCCTTTGCCATACACTAAACGACACAGACGACCATAGAGGCAGACGACCACTCCCTCCACTCCGCAAACCGCCCTTTCGTGTGTGAGATGGGGGGAACAGGAGGCGCACGCCTTGGACGATTCCATTATACGGGGTAAATTTCAAAATTTACTACACCATAATGATCGCAATGACAATGATCTATGATGAAGGCATGACCCTCTTCTCTAATGGGTTATTGTTTGAAATGTATGTGACTACTAAAGATGTGTGTGTGTGTGTGTGTGTGTGGTGTGTGTGTGTGTCGAACCTAGCAAGTTGCAAGTCTGATTTTTTGTTTTCTTTTGTCCATCTCTTGTCGCCACTCCTTTCTATCGCATTGTTGTCATTTAAAATAATACAATAATATTAAAATTTCGTTTGGTGTTTTAACTAATCAAGTAATATGAGTTTCATTAGTTTTCTTCCGTCCAAAAAAAAACAGTTATAACGTCTGTATTTTTAAAAGGTCCAATAGAATATTTGGGGACCCCGATAGCTCAGTTGATAGAGCACTCTCTTTATACGCAAAGGGCCAGAGATCGATCCCGGGTGCAGTCGATTTTTTTTCTGAATCCCTGTCTACTCAGCAATGAATGGGTAGCTGAGTTTGTTAGATCTGGCGAAAAGTCACCATCGACCCCTCTTATCACCTCATCCACCCCCTCTTATTATAACTTCACGTCTCTCTCTCTTACTCTTCAATGCTCGCTGCCCTCTAATGTGTGTGTGTGTGTGGGGGGGGGGGGGGGGGGGGGGTAGGAGTTGCGTGTGTGTATCAACGCCACGAACAACTCGATCAACGCCTTGGGCGATGCCATTATTCTCCGTAATTGGGATAAATTTCAAATTTTATTAAATTATCGAAGTAACAATGAAGTACGGTGAGCAAATAAAGAAGGCATCACCCTCTTCTCTAATTAGGTTACAATTTGAAATGAGTGTGACTACTCCGTGTGTTTTACTCCTGTAGGCCACGGTTTTTTCATCGTGTAGCGGTCTTTTAAACGGTTCAAGAATGAACGGACCGGTCTAGAGACCGGTCCTTGCGGTCTTCATTTCCCAAGGACCGTAGGACCGTGGTCCTTAAGCTTGCCAAGGACCGCCCCGCACTAAGAAGAACCCATTTGGACACACACAATCACGTCTTCATTCATTTTGACAGTAACATCATTCTTTAGGACAAAACCAAAACCAGGAATTACAAAGTTCATAGATTGTAAAACCTGTGTATGTAGTTTGCTGCTATGTTTGCCCATCACTGTCATTGTTTACATTATGACGACTGTCTGTCCGAGAGGCGTGGTTATCTAGGTGCCTATTGGTGAAGTAGAATAGAATGACGCAGCTTTATTTGCTTCTATTAAATGGATATGGACTTTTTGTTTAAATATTACAACACTTTTTGACACATGAAGTGACTTATTAAATGGGAAAGTACCTCTGACGTCAGTATATTATATAAAAAAGATAGGTAGGCATGTAGACAGATGTATAGATGGATAATAGGACGATAGGCTAGCAGATAGACAAATTAACAGACGGGCAGACCTACAGACACATATGTAAGTAGATAAGTAGGTTGGCAGACAGGTTGATAGGTATATTGATAGATAAAAGCTATATAGAGGTATAGAAAAATTGGTTATTAATTATTATTATTATTAT
>NC_088370.1:893416-913416 GCF_034508935.2 Berghia stephanieae
GAGTCATTTGGCTCGTTGGAGCTGGAGTTTATCCCGGTTTCTATAGCGTGAAACGGACAATAGCAATTGCTTGCTTTCCTTTGGATAGGACGCTAGACTGTCGCAAAGTACCTTCCGCCACATCTAACAGACCCAGCTACCCATTCACTGCTGGGTGGATTTGGGGGGGGGGGTTCAGAAAAAAATCTCGACTGCACCCTTGCCTACCTACCTACCTACCTACCTACCTACCTACCTATCTATCTATCTACCTACCTACCTACCTACCTACCTACCTACCTACCTACCTACCTACCTACCTACCTACCTACCTACCTACCTACCTACCTACCTACCTACCTATCTATCTATCTATCTATCTATCTATCTATCTATCTATCTATCTATCTACCTACCTACCTACCTATCTATCTATCTATCTACCTATCTATCTATCTATCTATCTATCTATCTATCTATCTATCTACTACCTACTATCTATCTATCTATCTATCTATCTATCTATCTATCTATCTATCTATCTATCTATCTATCTATCTATCTATCTATCTATCTATCTATCTATCTATCTATCTATCTATCTATCTATCTACCTACCTACCTACCTACCTACCTACCTACCTACCTATCTATCTATCTATCTATCTATCTATCTACCTACCTACCTACCTACCTACCTATCTATCTATCTATCTATCTATCTATCTATCTATCTATCTATCTATCTATCTATCTATCTATCTATCTATCTATCTATCTACCTATCTATCTATCTATCTACCTATCTATCTATCTATCTATCTATCTACCTACCTACCTATCTATCTACCTATCTATCTATCTATCTACCTACCTACCTACCTACCTACCTACCTACCTATCTATCTATCTATCTATCTATCTACCTACCTACCTACCTACCTACCTACCTATCTATCTATCTATCTATCTATCTACCTACCTACCTACCTACCTATCTATCTATCTATCTATCTATCTATCTATCTATCTACCTACCTACCTATCTATCTATCTATCTATCTACCTACCTACCTACCTACCTACCTACCTACCTACCTACCTACCTACCTATCTATCTATCTATCTATCTATCTACCTACCTACCTACCTACCTATCTATCTATCTATCTACCTACCTACCTACCTACCTACCTATCTATCTATCTATCTACCTACCTACCTACCTACCTATCTATCTATCTATCTATCCATCCATCTATCCATGTATTTCAGGACTCCACCACCCCTGTCAGCGTCAGCCATGGAGGAGATGGAACGTCAGAAGCATCGACGAGGCAGCGGCAGTAAACACAAACACCACCACCCCGTCCACCACAAACGACAGCCTCACCAGCATCATCCTCATCACCACCACCACAACCACCACAACCACCACCACAGTTCCAACGCCAAACCCGTCACCACCACCACCACCGCTGGGGTCATCGTCGGCAGCAACAAAAAAAAGAGCAACAGCAACACCACCACCACCACCAACAACAACAACACGAGCAGCAGCGATGAGAATTTCGAGTCCCTAGAGGAAGAGCTCCTGTACGTGGCCAGGCATGGCAAGGAATCGAGGCTGCTGGGATTGTTGGTGGCGGCGGAGGAGGCGGATGAGGACGACAAACTCAACGTCAATTGTAAAGGTATTTGGTTTTCTGAAAAATACTTGAGTGAATGAATGAATAAATAAATAATAATAATAAAAAAAATAAAAATAAAAAAGAAAATAAACAAGCAAACCCCCCTCCCACTGCCAAAAAGGAAAAAAAAAAGAAAAAAAGAAAACAAAAATTTAACGAAGTCAAACAAAAGCAAGATTAAAACGAAACAAAATACAACAAAAAACAAAACGGCCAAGAAAAATCACACGAGAATGGACCAAGATTGATCCCAGGTGCAGTCGAGATATTTTTCTGACCCCCCCCCCCCCCTGTTGACCAAGCAGTGATTGTGTAAGATAAACATCTGAACAAGTATTTATGAAGGGTGCCAGACAAAGCAAGAAAGAAAAAAAAAATTAACATCCCAAAAAATCAGTCGAGCTCGACAGGGGATCGAACCAGAATATAGGTGTTAAAATTGTCGCAACTACAGGGAGCCTCTGTGGTGTAATGGTAGCACGTCTGACCGGTAATCAGAAGGTCTGAGGTTCGATCCCCAGTCGAGGTCGACTGATTTTTTGGGATGCTTTTCATGTTTTGTTTGTATTTTTCTTTCTTGCTTTGTCTGGTACCGTTTCATACACACTTGTTCAGATCTTTACCTTACACTGGTGCCAGCTCTCTGATTGGGTAGCTAAGTCTGTTCTATCAGACGGGAAATACTTTGCGATAGACTAGCCTCCTATCCAAATGATAGCAAGAAATTTCTATTGTCCTATTCACGCTATAGAAACCGGGATAAACTCTGGCGGTATGGGGTCTAATGGTTCTAAAAGGACGACTTCTTTGCGAACTGATTTGTAATTTGATTTTAAACAAGAAAATAGATCAAATCAATTTGGTGTAATGGAAAAGAATACAACAGAAACTAGTGGGAGAGGAAATTGGTTCAAGATTCTAAAGTTTATTTTTTAGACAATTGCCAATATAACTCATACAAGAATATAATATAGGAAGAAGACTATGGGAGTGGATTGGGCTGTGGCCTTCGTAAAGTTATGGCCTGATACTGACCAACAAATGACGTCAAAATGCCAGTCTTTTGCCACAAAAGAAAACAAATCGTGAGTTGTATTCAATAGTTCAGCCAATGAAATGACGTGTTTCCATGAGGTCTACTAACGACAATTCACTAAGCGGTGCAAAAACCAAATAATGACGTCAAACTGCCAGTCTTTTGGATTTCAGTGTCTGTCTATAACTTAACGACGGCAACGATTGGACACACGCTTAGAAAGAATGGCTCCACTATAACAAAGAAAGTATTGGACTGGAACCCTCAGGGCAGAAGATCAAGGGGAAGGCCACGAGGAACATGGAGGAGAATTAAAGAATCGGATATACAGAGAAATGATAAGACATGGAACGAGATTAAAAAAAAAAAAGTTATCTCAAGATAGAGAGGGATGGAAACTGTTTGTCTGTGGCCTGTACCCTGACCCAGGGTGAAAAAGGCAATGATAATAATGATGGTGTGATGTTATCAATTATCTGCGACCTTTGATAAGTTTATCAATCCATCTGCCTGTTTTGAACTATAAAAAAACTTACTTCCATGTTTGCGTGGCCTTGTCCATAGATAGACTCCATTTAGGGCAACAAATTTTGCGGATATCACTAGTACTTTGTGATTTGTAGTTCTGATAACCCAATTGCTTATGGGCCGATATTTGTATTGGAAATCTAAAGAAAAATAAAATTACGCAAAAAATTGTCCATTACAACAATGTTAAACCAGGCCCATAATTGTATTCGGATGCCAGACCTGCATATAAGTGCACGTCGGTGTATATTTATATATATAATCAAGAAATTATTTGAGTGAGAAAAAAAAATTTTTTTGTAGTGGTTGTCTATGACGTTATTGGGGAAATCCTGAAAATAACTGGTAAGGAAAGAGACGTGCACTTATTTACAGGTCTGATAACACAATTCATTAAGGGCTCATTGTTGTAATGGTAAACTTTTAAAATGACGCAAAAAGTTGTCCATTACAACAATGTTAAACTAGGCCCATAATTTCATTCGAATGTCAGACCTTCATATATGTATATATAAAATATAAATTAAATATAAATTGTATATTGTATCACTCACTTATATGTGGCCAAGACATATGTTTCTTCCAATTTATATTTTATATTAGCTTTAACCATCATTATCGAGCACTTTCGTATCTACGAGCACCCTACAACACTCATATTATATATATAATATATATATATATATATATATATATATATATATATATATATATATATATATATATATATATATATATATATATATCAAGAACAAAAAAAAATCTATTTTTGTGGTGGGTGGTTATGAAATTTTGGGGGAAATCCTGCAAAAAGCTGGTTAGGAAAGAGATATCGAGTGAAGTGTGGAAATCTTGTTGGCTTTGATCCAATCTTTTTCTATTTCCTACTAGCTAGAGATAAACCAATATTGTACACTTGACATCATTCTTTCGTCCTTCCCTCAATCTAATCAAATCAAATCACGTGTCAGTCTCACTCACTCACTAACTCATTAATCATCATAATCGTATATTGAACCCAAAAAAAAAATTTTAAAAAATAACAGCTGTCATCAGCACATTGTTGAGATTGTCTATCTATCTTAAATCACTTTGTTGTTTTACACACTGTACTAACTCTACTTTCTCTTTGACTTGACTATTTGTTTGTTGAGATTGTCTATCTATCTCAAATCACTTTGTTGTTTTACACACTGTACTGACTCTACTTTCTCTTTGACTTGACTGTTTGTTTGTTGAGATTGTCTATCTATCTCAAATCACTTTGTTGTTTTACACACTGTACTGACTCTACTTTCTCTTTGACTTGACTGTTTGTTTGTTGAGATTGTCTATCTATCTCAAATCACTTTGTTGTTTTACACACTGTACTGACTCTACTTTCTCTTTGACTTGACTGTTTGTTTGTTGAGATTGTCTATCTCAAATCACTTTGTTGTTTTACACACTGTACTGACTCTACTTTCTCTTTGACTTGACTGTTTGTTTGTTGAGATTGTCTATCTCAAATCACTTTGTTGTTTTACACACTGTACTAACTCTACTTTCTCTTTGACTTGACTGTTTGTTTGTTGAGATTGTCTATCTATCTCAAATCACTTTGTTGTTTTACACACTGTACTGACTCTACTTTCTCTTTGACTTGACTGTTTGTTTGTTGAGATTGTCTGTCTATCTCAAATCACTTTGTTGTTTTACACACTGTACTGACTCTACTTTCTCTTTGACTTGACTGTTTGTTTGTTGAGATTGTCTATCTATCTCAAATCACTTTGTTGTTTTACACACTGTACTAACTCTACTTTCTCTTTGACTTGACTGTTTGTTTGTTGAGATTGTCTATCTCAAATCACTTTGTTGTTTTACACACTGTACTAACTCTACTTTCTCTTTGACTTGACTGTTTGTTTGTTGAGATTGTCTATCTATCTCAAATCACTTTGTTGTTTTACACACTGTACTGACTCTACTTTCTCTTTGACTTGACTGTTTGTTTGTTGAGATTGTCTGTCTATCTCAAATCACTTTGTTGTTTACACACTGTACTGACTCTACTTTCTCTTTGACTTGACTGTTTGTTTGTTGAGATTGTCTATCTATCTCAAATCACTTTGTTGTTTTACACACTGTACTAACTCTACTTTCTCTTTGACTTGACTGTTTGTTTGTTGAGATTGTCTGTCTATCTCAAATCACTTTGTTGTTTTACACACTGTACTAACTCTACTTTCTCTTTGACTTGACTGTTTGTTTGTTGAGATTGTCTATCTCAAATCACTTTGTTGTTTTACACACTGTACTAACTCTACTTTCTCTTTGACTTGACTGTTTGTTTGTTGAGATTGTCTATCTATCTCAAATCACTTTGTTGTTTTACACACTGTACTAACTCTACTTTCTCTTTGACTTGACTGTTTGTTTGTTGAGATTGTCTATCTCAAATCACTTTGTTGTTTTACACACTGTACTGACTCTACTTTCTCTTTGACTTGACTGTTTGTTTGTTTAGATTGTCTATCTCAAATCACTTTGTTGTTTTACACACTGTACTGACTCTACTTTCTCTTTGACTTGACTATTTGTTTGTTGAGATTGTCTATCTCAAATCACTTTGTTGTTTTACACACAGTACTGACTCTACTTTCTCTTTGACTTGACTGTTTGTTTGTTGAGATTGTCTATCTATCTCAAATCACTTTGTTGTTTTACACACTGTACTAACTCTACTTTCTCTTTGACTTGACTGTTTGTTTGTTGAGATTGTCTATCTATCTCAAATCACTTTGTTGTTTTACACACTGTACTAACTCTACTTTCTCTTTGACTTGACTGTTTGTTTGTTGAGATTGTCTATCTTAAATCACTTTGTTGTTTTACACACTGTACTAACTCTACTTTCTCTTTGACTTGACTGTTTGTTTGTTGAGATTGTCTATCTACTCAAATCACTTTGTTGTTTTACACACTGTACTACTCTACTTTTCTCTTTGACTTGACTGTTTGTTTGTTGAGATTGTCTATCTTAAATCACTTTGTTGTTTTACACACACTGTACTAACTCTACTTTCTCTTTGACTTGACTGTTTGTTTGTTGAGATTGTCTATCTATCTCAAATCACTTTGTTGTTTTACACACTGTACTAACTCTACTTTCTCTTTGACTTGACTGTTTGTTTGTTGAGATTGTCTATCTCAAATCACTTTGTTGTTTTACACACTGTACTAACTCTACTTTCTCTTTGACTTGACTGTTTGTTTGTTGAGATTGTCTATCATCTCAAATCACTTTGTTGTTTTACACACTGTACTAACTCTACTTTCTCTTTGACTTGACTGTTTGTTTGTTGAGATTGTCTATCTCAAATCACTTTGTTGTTTTACACACTGTACTGACTCTACTTTCTCTTTGACTTGACTGTTTGTTTGTTGAGATTGTCTATCTCAAATCACTTTGTTGTTTTACACACTGTACTGACTCTACTTTCTCTTTGACTTGACTGTTTGTTTGTTGAGATTGTCTATCTCAAATCACTTTGTTGTTTTACACACGTACTGACTCTACTTTCTCTTTGACTTGACTGTTTGTTTGTTGAGATTGTCTATCTCAATCACTTTGTTGTTTTACACACTGTACTGACTCTACTTTCTCTTGACTTGACTGTTTGTTTGTTGAGATTGTCTATCTCAAATCACTTGTTGTTTTACACACAGTACTACTCTACTTTCTCTTTGACTTGACTGTTTGTTTGTTGAGATTGTCATCTATCTCAAATCACTTTGTTGTTTTACACACTGTACTACTCTACTTTCTCTTTGACTTGACTGTTTGTTTGTTGAGATTGTCTATCATCTCAAATCACTTTGTTGTTTTACACACTGTACTGACTCTACTTTCTCTTGACTTGACTGTTTGTTTGTTAGATTGTCTATCTCAAATCACTTTGTTGTTTTACACACTGTACTGACTCTACTTTCTCTTTGACTTGACTATTTGTTTGTTGAGATTGTCTATCTCAAATCACTTTGTTGTTTTACACACTGTACTACTCTACTTTCTCTTTGACTTGACTGTTTGTTTGTTGAGATTGTCTATCTCAAATCACTTTGTTGTTTTACACACTGTACTGACTCTACTTTCTCTTTGACTTGACTGTTTGTTTGTTAGATTGTCTATCTCAAATCACTTTGTTGTTTTACACACTGTACTGACTCTACTTTCTCTTGACTTGACTATTTGTTTGTTGAGATTGTCTATCTCAAATCACTTTGTTGTTTTACACACTGTACTGACTCTACTTTCTCTTTGACTTGACTGTTTGTTTGTTGAGATTGTCTATCTCAAATCACTTTGTTGTTTTACACACGTACTAACTCTACTTTCTCTTTGACTTGACTGTTTGTTTGTTGAGATTGTCTATCTCAATCACTTTGTTGTTTTACACACTGTACTACTCACTTCTCTTGACTTGACTTTGTTTGTTGAATGTCTTCTCAATCATTTGTTGTTACACACTGTACTGCTCTACTTTCTCTTTACTGACTGTTTGTTTGTTGAGATTGTCTATCTCAATCATTTGTTGTTTCACACTGTACTACCACTTTCTCTTTGACTTGATGTTTGTTTGTTGAATTGTCTTCTCAAATCACTTGTGTTTTACACACGTACTATCTACTTTCTCTTTGACTTGACTTTTGTTTTTGAATTGTCTATCTCAAATCACTTTGGTTACACACTAGACTTACTTCTCTTTGATTGACTTTTGTTGTTGAATTGCTATCTCAAATCATTTGTTGTTTTACACACTGTACTACTCTTTCTCTTGACTGACTGTTTGTTTGTTGAATTGTCTATCTAAATACTTTGTTTTTTACACACGTACACCACTTTCCTTTGACTGACTGTTGTTTGTTGAGATTGTCTATTCAAATACTTTGTGTTTTACACACTGTACTACTCTACTTCCTTGACTTGACTTTGTTTGTTGAGATGTCTATCTCAAATCACTTGTTGTTTACACACTGTACTGACTCTACTTTCTCTTGACTGACTTTGTTTGATGTCTATCTCAAATCACTTTGTTGTTTACACACGTACACTTACTTTCTCTTTGACTTGACTTTTGTTGTTGAGATTGCTATCTCATCACTTTGTGTTTACACACGTACAACTTCTTTCTTGACTTGACGTTTTGTTGAGATTGTCTATCTCAAATCACTTTGTTGTTTACACACGTACTGACTCTACTTCTCTTTGACTTGACTGTTGTTTGTGAATTGTCTACTCAAATCACTTTGTGTTTTACACACGTATACTCTACTTTCTCTTTGACTTGACTGTTGTTGTTGGATGCTATCCAAATCACTTTGTTGTTTTACACACGTACTACTCTACTTTCTCTTTGACTTGATGTTTGTTTGTTAGATTGTCTATCTATCTCAAATCACTTTGTTGTTTTACACACTGTACTAACTCTACTTTCTCTTTGACTTGACTGTTTGTTTGTTGAGATTGTCTATCTCAAATCACTTTGTTGTTTTACACACTGTACTACTCTACTTTCTCTTTGACTTGACTGTTTGTTTGTTGAGATTGTCTATCTCAAATCACTTTGTTGTTTTACACACTGTACTAACTCTACTTTCTCTTTGACTTGACTTTTGTTTGTTGAATTGTCTATCTCAAATCACTTTTTGTTTTACACACTGTACTAACTTACTTTCTCTTTGACTTACTTTTGTTTGTTAGATTGTCTATCTATCTCAAATCACTTTGTTGTTTTAACACCTGTACTAACTCTACTTTCTCTTTGACTTGACTGTTTTTTGTTGAGATTGTTCTATCTCAAATCACTTTGTTGTTTTACACACTGTACTAACTCTACTTTCTCTTTGACTTGACTGTTTGTTTGTTGAGATTGTCTATCTATCTCAAATCACTTTGTTGTTTTAACAACACAGTGTTGTGAGATGTATCTTCTCAAACTTGTTCACACTACTACCACTTCTTTGACTGAGTGTTTTAATGTCTATCAATCACTTTTTTTACTGTACACTTACTTTTCTGCTTGTTTGTCTTAACTTGTTTAACACGTCTATCTTTCTTTATACTTTTTTTAATTTACCTCTCTTTTTTTTACACGATACTCTTCCTCTACTGTTTTTTGATCACTCAATCATTGTTTACACGTTCACTTTCTTGCTGCTTTGTGATGTATCTCAAACACTTGTGTTACCTATAACTACTTCTTGACTTGCGTTGTTTGAGTGCTATCTCAATACTGTTTAACACTACTTCTTTTCTTTGATAGTTGTTGTAATGTTATCCAATCTTTTTTTTTAAAAGTCTCTTCTTGACGTTGTTTTGAATGTCACAAACACTTGTGTTTCCAGTACATCTTTCTCTACTATGTTGTTGTATTTTCAATCACTTTGTGTTACACGACTACTCTTCTCTTGCTTGACTTTTTGTTATTCTATATCACTTGTGTTCAACGACTTTCTTGATATTGTTGTTGAGATTGTCTATTCAAATCACTTTGTGTTTACACACGTACTACTCACTTCTCTTTACTGACTGTTTGTTGTTGAATGTCTCCAAATCACTTTGTTTTACACACTGTACACTCTACTTTCTCTTGACTTGAGTTTGTTGTGAGATTGTCTATCTCAAATCACTTTTTTACACACGTACTACTCTACTTTCTCTTTGACTTGACTGTTTGTTTGTTGAGATTGTCTTCTCAAATCACTTTGTTGTTTCACACTACTACTACTCTCTGACTGACTGTTGTTTGTTGAATTGTCTATCTCAAATCCTTGTGTTTACACATACTAACTTACTTCTCTTTGACTGACTGTTGTTGTTGGATGTCTACTAATCACTTGTGTTTTACACACGTACACCTCTTTCTCTTTGACTTGACTGTTTGTTTGTTGAGATTGTCTATCTCAATCATTTGTTGTTTTAACACTTCTACTCTACTTCTCTTGACTTGATGTTTTTGTTGAGATTGTCTATCTATCTAAATACTTTGTTGTTATTACACACTGTACTAACTCTACTTTCCTCTTGACTTGACTGTTTGTTTGTTGAGATTGTCTATTCTATCAATCACTTTGTTGTTTTACACACGACTGTTTGTTGTTGAATTGTCTACTATCTCAAATCACTTTGTTGTTTTAACACACTGTACTACTCTACTTTCTCTTTGACTTGACTGTTTGTTTGTTGAGATGTCTATCTATCTCAAATCACTTTGTTGTTTTACACACTGTACTACTCTACTTTCTCTTGACTTGACTGTTTGTTTGTTGAGATTGTCTATCTCAAATCACTTTGTTGTTTTACACACTGTACTACTCTACTTTCTCTTTGACTTGACTGTTTGTTTGTTGAATTGTCTATCATCTCAAATCACTTTGTTGTTTTACACACTGTACTAACTCTACTTTCTCTTTGACTTGACTGTTGTTTGTTGAGATTGTCTATCTCAAATCACTTTGTTGTTTTACACACGTACTGACTCTACTTTCTCTTTGACTTGACTGTTTGTTTGTTGAGATTGTCTATCTCAAATCACTTTGTTGTTTTACACACTGTACTACTACTTTCTCTTTGACTTGACTGTTTGTTTGTTGAGATTGTCTATCTCAAATCACTTTGTTGTTTTACACACTGTACTACTCTACTTTCTCTTTGACTTGACTGTTTGTTTGTGAGATTGTCTATCTCAAATCACTTGTTGTTTTACACACTGTACTACCTACTTTCTCTTGACTTGACTGTTTGTTTGTTGAGTTGTCTATCTATCTCAAATCACTTTGTGTTTTACACACTGTACTGACTCTACTTTCTCTTTGACTTGACTGTTGTTTGTTGAATTGCTATCATCTCAAATCACTTTGTTGTTTTACACACTGTACTAACTCTACTTTCTCTTTGACTTGACTGTTTGTTTGTTGAGATTGTCTTATCTCAAATCACTTTGTTGTTTTACACACTGTACTAACTCTACTTTCTCTTTGACTTGACTGTTTGTTTGTTGAGATTGTCTATCTCAAATCACTTTGTTGTTTTACACACTGTACTACTCTACTTTCTCTTTGACTTGACTGTTTGTTTGTTGAGATTGCTTCTATCTCAAATCACTTTGTTGTTTTACACACTGTACTGACTCTACTTTCTCTTGACTTGACTGTTTGTTGTTGAGATTGTCTATTCTCAAATCACTTTGTTGTTTTAACACTGTACTACTCTACTTTCTCTTTGACTTGACTGTTTGTTGTTGAGATGTCTATATCTCAAATCACTTTGTTGTTTTACACACGTACTACTCTACTTTTCTTTGACTTGACTGTTTGTTTGTTGAGATTGTTCTATCTCAAATCACTTTGTTGTTTTACACACTGTACTAACTCTACTTTCTCTTTGACTTGACTGTTTGTTTGTTGAGATTGTCTAATCTCAAATCACTTGTTGTTTTACACACTGTACTACTCTACTTTCTCTTTGACTGACTGTTTGTTTGTTGAGATTGTCTATCTATCTCAAATCACTTTGTTGTTTTACACACTGTACTACTCTACTTTCTCTTTGACTTGACTGTTTGTTTGTTGAGATTGTCTATCTATCTCAAATCACTTTGTTGTTTTACACACTGTACTGAACTCTACTTTCTCTTTTGACTTGACTGTTGTTGTTGAGATTGTCTATCTATTCAAATCACTGTTGTTTTTACACACTGTACTACTCTACTTCTCTCTTTGACTTGACTGTTTGTTTGTTGAGATTGTCTATCTATCTCAAATCACTTTGTTGTTTTACACACTGTAAGGACTCTACTTTCTCTTTTGACTACTTTTTTGACTTGGTTTGTTTGTTGAGATGTGTCTATCTCAAATCACTTTGTTGTTTTACACACTGTACTGACTCTACTTTCTCTTTGACTTGACTGTTTGTTTGTTGAGATGTCTATCTAATCATGCATACTCAATCCTTTTGGTTGTTTTTTTACTACACTGGTACACACTGTACTACTCTACTTTCTCTTTGACTTGACTGTTTGTTTGTTTTGATTGTCTTTATCTCAAATCACTTTGTTGTTTTACACACTGTACTAACTCTACTTTCTCTTTGACTTGACTGTTTGTTTGTTGAGATTGTCTATCTATCTCAAATCACTTTGTTGTTTTACACACTGTACTAACTCTACTTCTCTTTGACTTGACTGTTTGTTTGTTGAGATTGTCTATCTATCTCAATCACTTTGTTGTTTTACACACTGTACTAACTCTACTTTCTCTTTGACTTGACTGTTTGTTTGTTGAGATTGTCTTATCTCAAATCACTTGTTGTTTTACACAGTACTGACTCTACTTTCTCTTGACTTGACTGTTTTTGTTGAGATTGTCTATCTATCCAAATCACTTTGTTGTTTTACACACTGTACTACTCTACTTTCTCTTTGACTTGACTGTTTGTTTGTTGAGATTGTCTATCTATCTCAAATCACTTTGTTGTTTTACACACTGTACTGACTCTACTTTCTCTTTGACTTGACTGTTTGTTTGTTGAGATTGTCTACTATCTCAAATCACTTTGTTGTTTTACACAACTGTACTACTCTACTTTCTCTTTACTTGACTGTTTGTTTGTTGAATTGTCTATCTATCTCAAATCACTTTGTTGTTTTACACACTGTACTGACTCTACTTTCTCTTTGACTTGACTGTTGTTTGTTGAGATTGTCTATCTTCCAAATCACTTTGTTTTTTTACACACTGTACTGACTCTACTTTCTCTTTGACTTGACTGTTTGTTTGTTGAGATTGTCTATATCTCAAATCACTTTGTTGTTTTACACACTGTACTGAACTCTACTTTCTCTTTGACTTGACTGTTTGTTTGTTGAGATTGTCTATCTATCTCAAATCACTTTGTTGTTTTACACACTGTACTAACTCTACTTTCTCTTTGACTTGACTGTTTGTTTGTTGAGATTGTCTATCTATCTCAAATCACTTTGTTGTTTTACACACTGTACTACTCTACTTTCTCTTTGACTTGACTGTTTGTTTGTTGAGATTGTCTATCTATCTCAAATCACTTTGTTGTTTTAACACACTGTACTAAATCTCTACTTTCTCTTTGACTTGACTGTTTGTTTGTTGAGATTGTCTATCTCAAATCACTTTGTTGTTTTACACACTGTACTAACTCTACTTTCTCTTTGACTTGACTGTTTGTTTTGTTGAGATTGTCTATCTATCTCAAATCACTTTGTTGTTTTACACACTGTACAACTCTACTTTCTCTTTGACTTGACTGTTTGTTTGTTGAGATTGTCTATCTCAAATCACTTTGTTGTTTTTACACACACTGACTAACTCTACTTTCTCTTTGACTTGACTTTTGTTTGTTGAGATTGTCTATCTCAAATCACTTTGTTGTTTTACACACTGTACTGACTCTACTTTCTTCTTGACTTGACTGTTTGTTTGTTGAGATTGTCTATCTATCTCAAATCACTTTGTTGTTTTACACACGTACTGACTCTACTTTCTCTTTGACTTGACTGTTTGTTTGTTGAGATTGTCTATCTATCTCAAATCACTTTGTTGTTTTTAACACACTGTACTACTCTACTTTCTCTTTGACTTGACTGTTTTGTTTGTTGAGATTGTCTCTATCTCAAATCACTTTGTTGTTTTACCACACAGTACTACTCTACTTTCTCTTTGACTTGACTGTTTGTTTGTTGAGATTGTCTATCATCTCAAATCACTTTGTTGTTTTTAACACACTGTACTAGACTCTACTTTCTCTTTGACTTGACTGTTTGTTTTTGAGATTGTCTATCTATCTCAAATCACTTTGTTGTTTTACACACTGTACTGACTCTACTTTCTCTTTGACTTGACTGTTTTTTGTTGAGATTGTCTATCTATCTCAAATCACTTTGTTGTTTTACACACTGTACTAACTCTACTTCTCTTTGACTTGACTGTTTGTTTGTTGAGATTGTCTATCTATCTCAAATCACTTTGTTGTTTTACACACTGTACTAACTCTACTTTCTCTTTGACTTGACTGTTTGTTTGTTTGAGATTCTGTCTATCTCAAATCACTTTGTTGTTTTACACACTGTACTAACTCTACTTTCTCTTTGACTTGACTGTTGTTTGTTGAGATTGTCTATCTATCTCAAATCACTTTGTTGTTTTACACACTGTACTGACTCTACTTTCTCTTTGACTTGACTGTTTGTTGTTGAGATTGTCTATCTACTCTCAAATCACTTGTTGTTTTACACACTGTACTAACTCTACTTCTCTTTGACTTGACTGTTTGTTGTTGAGATTGTCTGATCTATACTCAAATCACTTTGTTGTTTTACCACACAGTACTAACTCTACTTTCTCTTTGACTTGACTATTTGTTTGTTGAATTGTCTATCTCAAATCACTTTGTTGTTTTACACACTGTACTGACTCTACTTTCTCTTTGACTTGACTGTTTGTTTGTTGAGATTGTCTATCTCAAATCACTTTGTTGTTTTACACACTGTACTGACTCTACTTTCTCTTTGACTTGACTGTTTGTTTGTTGAGATTGTCTATCTATCTCAAATCACTTTGTTGTTTTACACACTGTACTAACTCTACTTTCTCTTTGACTTGACTGTTTGTTTGTTGAGATTGTCTATCTCAAATCACTTTGTTGTTTTACACACTGTACTGACTCTACTTTCTCTTTGACTTGACTGTTTGTTTGTTTAGATTGTCTATCTATCTCAAATCACTTTGTTGTTTTACACACTGTACTAACTCTACTTTCTCTTTGACTTGACTGTTTGTTTGTTGAGATTGTCTATCTCAAATCACTTTGTTGTTTTACACACTGTACTAACTCTACTTTCTCTTTGACTTGACTGTTTGTTTGTTGAGATTGTCTATCTCAAATCACTTTGTTGTTTTACACACAGTACTAACTCTACTTTCTCTTTGACTTGACTGTTTGTTTGTTGAGATTGTCTATCTCAAATCACTTTGTTGTTTTACACACAGTACTGACTCTACTTTCTCTTTGACTTGACTGTTTGTTTGTTGAGATTGTCTATCTCAAATCACTTTGTTGTTTTACACACTGTACTAACTCTACTTTCTCTTTGACTTGACTGTTTGTTTGTTGAGATTGTCTATCTCAAATCACTTTGTTGTTTTACACACTGTACTAACTCTACTTTCTCTTTGACTTGACTATTTGTTTGTTGAGATTGTCTATCTCAAATCACTTTGTTGTTTTACACACAGTACTAACTCTACTTTCTCTTTGACTTGACTATTTGTTTGTTGAGATTGTCTATCTCAAATCACTTTGTTGTTTTACACACAGTACTAACTCTACTTCTCTTTGACTTGACTATTTGTTTGTTGAGATTGTCTATCTCAATCACTTTGTTGTTTTACACACAGTACTAACTCTACTTTCTCTTTGACTTGACTGTTTGTTTGTTGAGATTGTCTATCTCAAATCACTTTGTTGTTTTACACACTGTACTAACTCTACTTTCTCTTTGACTTGACTATTTGTTTGTTGAGATTGTCTATCTCAAATCACTTTGTTGTTTTACACACAGTACTAACTCTACTTTCTCTTTGACTTGACTATTTGTTTGTTGAGATTGTCTATCTATCTCAAATCACTTTGTTGTTTTACACACTGTACTGACTCTACTTTCTCTTTGACTTGACTATTTGTTTGTTGAGATTGTCTATCTCAAATCACGTTCTTGTTTTACACACTGTACTAACTCTACTTTCTCTTTGACTTGACTGTTTGTTTGTTGAGATTGTCTATCTCAAATCACTTTGTTGTTTTACACACTGTACTAACTCTACTTTCTCTTTGACTTGACTGTTTGTTTGTTGAGATTGTCTATCTCAAATCACTTTGTTGTTTTACACACTGTACTGACTCTACTTTCTCTTTGACTTGACTGTTTGTTTGTTGAGATTGTCTGTCTATCTCAAATCACTTTGTTGTTTTACACACTGTACTAACTCTACTTTCTCTTTGACTTGACTGTTTGTTTGTTGAGATTGTCTATCTATCTCAAATCACTTTGTTGTTTTACACACAGTACTGACTCTACTTTCTCTTTGACTTGACTGTTTGTTTGTTGAGATTGTCTATCTATCTCAAATCACTTTCTTGTTTTACACACAGTACTAACTCTACTTTCTCTTTGACTTGACTGTTTGTTGAGCGTGTCTATCAGTCTTGAATCACTTCTTGTTTTACACTCTGTACTGTATGTACTTTCTCTTTACTTTACTGTGGAACTGACTGGTTGGTCAACGAGGTTAGCGATGTTGGTTGATTAGCGGGACTTGAGGGTAAGTTCTTGATTTATATATAGATTATAGACGTCTCGGGACAACCTGTGATGATTAATGTTTGTTATAAGAAAAAAAATAATAACTGAACTACACTAAGCAAAAAACAAACCAAACTTCAATACAATAAAAAAAAACCCTCAATAAACAAACAAACAACAAAAACCACAATAAGAAAAATACAACCAAGAAAAACCAAAACCCAATCAAATACTAAAGAACAACACCCATCCCTCCATAAAAAAAACCCCCGATAAAATAAATTAAAACAGACAAAATAACACACACACACACACACACACACACACACACAAACAACCCCCCACCAAAAAAAAAACAAAAACAAACAAAAACAAAAACAAACAAACAAAAGAACATCCCCAAAACTCCAAACAAAAAACAATCAAACACACACACACACACTAAAAAATAAATGAAAAGTTTTCCCCTTCATCATCACAGCGGTCAATCTGACGTGCACTTATTTGTATGTAAAAACTATGTGTATTTATTTATATATTAAAAAAAAATCTTCTTCGTTTAATTTCCCCCCAGGGAGCCAAAAGAACAACAGAGGGTGGACGCCGTTACATCTGGCAGCTTATTTTGGGCAGGAGTCATCCGTCAGACTTTTACTGGAGGTAGGTTGTTCAAAAGTAGTCCTTCATGTTCAAAAGTAGTCCTTCGTGTTCAAAAGTAGTCCTTTGTGTTCAAAAGTAGTCCTTCATGTTCAAAAGTAGTCCTTCATGTTCAGAAGTAGTCCTTCATGTTCAAAAGTAGTCCTTCATGTTCAAAAGTAGTCCTTCATGTTCAGAAGTAGTCCTTCATGTTCAGAAGTAGTCCTTCATGTTCAAAATTATTCTTTTATGTTCAGAAGTAGTCCTTCATGTTCACAATTATTCTTTCATGTTCAAAAGTAGTCCTTCATGTTCAAAAGTAGTCCTTCATGTTCAAAAGTAGTCCTTCATGTTCAGAAGTAGTCCTTCATGTTCAGAAGTAGTCTTTCATGTTCAAAATTATTCTTTTATGTTCAAAAGTAGTCCTTCATGTTCAAAAGTAGTCCTTCATGTTCAGAAGTAGTCCTTCATGTTCAAAAGTAGTCCTTCATGTTCAAAAGTAGTCCTTCATGTTCAAAAGTAGTCCTTCATGTTCAAAAGTAGTCCTTCATGTTCAAAAGTAGTCCTTCATGTTCAAAAGTAGTCCTTCATGTTCAAAAGGAGTCCTTCATGTTCAAAAGTAGTCCTTCATGTTCAAAAGTAGTCCTTCATGTTCAGAAGTAGTCCGTCATGTTCAAAAGTAGTCCTTCATGTTCAGAAGTAGTCCTTCATGTTCAAAAGGAGTCCTTCATGTTCAAAAGTAGTCCTTCATGTTCAAAAGTAGTCCTTCATGTTCACAATTATTCTTTCATGTTCAAAAGGAGTCCTTCATGTTCAAAAGTAGTCCTTCATGTTCACAATTATTCTTTCATGTTCAGAAGTAGTCCTTCATGTTCAAAAGTAGTCCTTCATGTTCAGAAGTAGTCCTTCATGTTCAAAAGTAGTCCTTCATGTTCAAAAGTAGTCCTTCATGTTCAAAAGGAGTCCTTCATGTTCAAAAGGAGTCCTTCATGTTCAGAAGTAGTCCTTCATGTTCAAAAGTAGAACTCACAGAGCCGTGTTAAGCCCATGGAGCACCAGGGCTTATTACACAGTTTTTGTAGCGTGATACGGACAGTAGCAATTGTTTGCTTACCTTTGAATTGGACGTTAGTCTATCGCAAAGTACTTTACCCACCAGATCTAACAAATCCACTGCTGGATGGACTTGTACATCGGTCAGAAAAAAGTCTGGATTTCAGCTGGAATGGATCTTGGTCCCTTTGTGTGTGTGTGTGTGTGTGGAGGTACCGATAGCTCAGTTGGTAGAGCACTCGCTTTACTCGCAAAGGGACTGAAATTGATCTCGAGTGCAGTCGAGATTTTTTTCTGACCCCCCTGTCCACCCAGCAGTGATTGGGTAGCTGGGTCTGTTAGATATGGCAGAAAGTACTTTAGTCCTGTCCTTGTCAGTGTTTCATCAGGTCTTCGACAGACATGCCCCAACCATTGCCATCTTCTCCTTTTATTGAGACTCTCCAGAGACTCCACCCCAACTCTCACTTTCAGGTCGTCGTTTGAGATTGTGTTTGGCCAGAATATCTCGAAGATTCATCGTAAACATTTGTTTTGAAATACTTGCAATTTTCTGGAAGATATTCTCTACGATTTTCCAACATTCTGATTCATAGAACAAAACGACCAAGACATTACTCTTACAAATCTTTATTTTATATACATATATATATCTACATACAGCTTAAGATAAACATTGAAAGTAATAAAATTGATTTTACCAAAAAAAAAATTTCATTTTCTTTTCTAGTTTGGTGCTCGAGTCAATATCCTGAATTCCTGTGGGGAAAGTTCTTTACATCTGGCGTCCTACACAGGAAGGGAGGTAAGATTTGTATGTGTGTGTGTGTGTGTGTGTGTGTGTGTGGGTGCTATGTGTTTTAGGGAAATACTCACAGAGTTGCCAATTTTCCGTATATTTACGGAATTCAGTATTCAGTTTTAAACCCTCAGTATATTTTCACATCACCCGCGTAACTGAAAAAACATTGGTGGGGTTCCTGACCTCCCATAGTGGGCAGGGAGGTAGTTGTTGTGTCTTCTATCCCCCTGTATCTGTTTTCCACTTTGCTTTCTGTCTTTGTCTTGGAATGGATTACTTAGTTTTGTCCTGGCTCTGGCCGGATACCTTGGCTGGGAGGGAAACAGTCAAATGTATAGTTAGTTTTGGGAGATTATATTTTTTTTTTAAATCATCTCTCTGTTATGTACTGATTTTTAAAAACATATAATTTGTAAACATTTGATTGTATTCCTCTTAGTGGGATCTTGTGCTGGTGTCTGGGTGAGACTTTTAGGTGGTCTCAAACTAAGTACTTTGATAGTGTGCTCTTGGAATCTACATCTGTTTCCTATTTGAACCAATTCTCCTTTGTCTTACCTTTTCTTGGGTGCTTTAATTGTAATTCTAGAACTTTTTACTATCCCATTTTCTTCCTTTTTACTGGTGCTGATATGACCTTAATGTGTTGCAAGCGCCGTAAAACCCTTAAAAACAAACAAAAACAAAGAAAACTGAAAAAATAAAATGTTATACTGGAGTTGAGTGCTCAGAAAAGGTGGTCAATGTGTTTTAAGGTTTATGTCTAGTCTGTTAAGACGACTTTAGTGAGAACTAATAACCCGACTGGCTGTTTAAAGACAACAACAAACAAAGAGCTGGGTGATGGACAATTCTACACATCACAAACTCCATCAAATTCACAAACAGGCAAACAA
>NC_088370.1:918707-921207 GCF_034508935.2 Berghia stephanieae
TTGTACAGTAACTTATTTATTATGTATGTATGTATGTGTGTATGTGTGTGTGTGTGTGTGTGTTTGTGTGTGTGTTCTTCTTCTTCAACTCTATGTGAATTGTGGAGTTTCTTCTTTGTGCTAGCAATTACATGTGTGGATGTGACTGTCTTAGTGCACCATTCTCTGGTTCGTGTACTTATGTGTTACCGTGTAAGTGTGATGTGTTACCAGTTACCAGTTACCGTTGTATGTTACGAAATTGATGGTCGGTCGGTCGGTGGTGTGAAATTATTTCTCTGTTCCGGCTGTTCTTTTTGAACTCTGAGGACAGTTAGTTATTAGTGTTAGTGTTAGTTGTGGCCAAACTTGGTGTAACTATCAATGTAAATGTAGCCACAGACTTTATTGTAGTATAAGTATGGCATCTTGGTCTTAGTAACCTATAGGATAATAATAATAATACCGTTAAAACCCCAGTCAGCTGTTTCCCAGCCTTGTGTTGTGTGGGGGTTGGGGTGATGTATGTGTGAGTGCAGTGCAGTGCTAGGGTTAAGCTCATTTTTGTGAGGTTATTTACTTCTAATATAGTTTGCTATAGATAGAACGAAGTTGACGTCACTCAGCTCTTTGTAAAATTATTTTTAATTTTGTTTTATTTATTTATATTTTTTTGGTGCCATCCATGTTTATGAGTAATTCTCACTTAACTGTATTAACCAGACTATAAAAAGGTTCAAGGTTACACATTGTTTTTTTTTTTTTTTTAGTTAGTCCGTTATATTTCTGGATGGCAGTGTTGTGAGTTTCTTAGCCACGCGTACGATTAGTCACACAATTAGTAAATTTAGTCACGTTCTTTATTGTATCAAGTTTTCGTAGTAATAATTTTATTATTAACATCAGCTGTTTCTTGGTCTTGTAGTGTGAGTTCAGTGTACACGTTAAGCTCATGTGTTAAGACAGTTTGTAGTGGAGCGTGCTGTGCTGTACAATCTATCTATCTAGTCACATTATTTATTATTTTAATCTGCTTAGAACCTCGACCACATCTATTGTCAGAAGTGCCGTGAAAACTGTTATCGGCTGATTCTGGGTGTGAGTGTGAGTGTAGATAGTGCAAAAGATTAGACTCGCGTACTCGTGGATAACTCTGGATACGGTACGGCGATCATTTCATACTCTGGATTATTATACTATGGATACTGTTGAATTATGACATATTACCGTAAGTACCTACACGCCAAGCAGTTGGGAGGCCTTCCGAAAGCTCCTACATCCCCAGTATTCTTGCTTTTTATAATGTTCAAGTAGGGCAGTCCTACAATTTTGTTTTGTTTTTGTTTTTGTTGTTTTTAATGGTTTTACGGCGCCTTCGAAAGTTCTGGATTCAAGTCCCGAGCGGCGCGTTGGAAAAGTCTCTTCACTCACATTCTCTCACCGTACTCAGGTGTAAAAATGAGTGTCTGGTCGTTAACAGCGTTGTCCGTATCTGGAAAAAAATGTAACAGGCGTTATGTCTCGTCCAACATGTTAAGTGTTGCTGTTGGCGCGTTTAGTGGATATTGCGCTATATACATATACATTCAAATTGGCGTCATAGGGACAACATATTTCACTTTGTAACATTTAAATATATACATTGTCGCCATAAATTTTCAACTTTAAATCTATACATTTTTATGCATGCCACGTCTGTAAACGAATTTCCATTTTTTTGATGAATAAAGGATATATTATCATTATTATTATTATTATTATTATTATTATTATTATTATTATTATTTTTATTATTATTATTATTATTATTATTATTATTATAATTATTATTATTATTATTATTATTATTATTATTATTATTATTATTATTATTATTATTATTATTATTATTATTATTATCATTATTATTATTATCATTATTATTATTATTATTATTATTATTATTATTATTATTATTATTATTATTATTATTATTGTAGTAGTTGTTGTTTGTTGTTGTTAAAAACTCGAGTGTTTTTGTTGTTGTTGTTGTTGTTGTTTTAAATATTTAGGACAGTCCCGTTCGTCTGACCTGGTAAAAGGGGTCAGGACATTTGATCAGCCGTTGATCTATCGATCCGTCATGCTTCATTGATTTTTAATAAAAATCTGCCAGTGAGAGAGATTGGCTGCCAAATGCCGTGGTGACTCAAATATATACATTCAGTTATATAAGTGTGTGTGCGCGTGTGTGTGGTTTTTGTGTGTGGTTTGTGTGCGTGGTTTGTGTGTGTGTATGTGTGTGTGTGGTTTGTGTGTGTGGTTTGTGTGTGTGTATGTGTGTCTGTGTGTGGTTTGTGTGTGTGTGCGTGTGCGTGTGTTCATTAGCGTGGGGACCCGGAAATCGATAGGCTAGCACTCCCGCTCGTTGACACAACACGTATTATTATTCTAAACAATAATTTTGACCAGCAAACTTGTGACATGCATTTCATTTGCCTACTTCATAAATTGGTTGATATTTGACCCCCCCCCCTCCCCC
>NC_088370.1:926207-931207 GCF_034508935.2 Berghia stephanieae
ACGGAGAATTGCCGGAGAGACAAGAACAGTAATTGCAATTAAGCGACTCTTGAACGAGACAAGGACCTCAGGGCATATGCACGATGGCGACTTGTTTGGAAAAGGTAATTAGCAGGTGGCATGAATACAATGGGCAGACAATTTGAACAGGTAAATAAGCCTTAAGCTGAAAGTGAATGTTCCGTTATACAATGGAAATGTTTCCCACCTAACGACCAGAATTTCCGTTAGAAAGATTTGGAGCTTTATTGGAGAAAGGCTGTCCATGTTTTGATTATCTTACTTGAGGTGTTAATCTGCCTTGGCAAATATATATGTCTCGTCCACTAGGTTTGAAGTGGTTTTGAACCGAGACGCTGACGAATGATAAAGAAACACGCAGTGAAAGAAAATCGCTCGTCACATTCTCCCCCTCTTGAAAAATCTCCTTGTGAGATTAAAATTAAGTCTAGTTTAAAATCATCTGAGAAACGTGGACAATAAGATAGTACTGGAAGTACGGTTATGCTGTTGTGGCGTCATCGGATACCGGATGGCGACTTAAGAAGTCGGCTCCATGGTTATCAGTGCCTTTGATGAATTCCACATGGAACGAAAATTGCTGTAGTATTAGCGACCAACGCATGAGTTTAGCGTTTAATTGTTGAGCTGTGGCCAGAAATAGAAGTGGCTGATTGTCGCATTGAACAGTGAAGTGACGTCCATAAAGGTATATTTGGTATTTTTGTATGGCCCATACCAGGGCAAGACATTCCTGCTCCACTGTTGAGTATCTTTGTTCCGCAGGCGATAATTTTCTACTTGCGTAAGCAACAGGGTGTAGGACTGTAGGGTCATCGAGGTCAGGTTGAAGTAACGATGCGTCTATTTCAATTTTTCCTGCTTCTGTCCTCAGAATGAAAGGTTGTTTGGTGTCAGGTAAGCGCAGCACGGGTAGTGACGTCAGGGTCCTTTTTATAGCGCAGAAAGCGTTCTCGCAGTGTGAAGCGTTCCTGGTTTGTCCAACATTTTTAAATTCAGGAGTTATTGTTCCTCCCTGATTTCGTTGCTTGGCAACATTATGATTCCTTATCTTGGCATCATTTTGATTTCTTATCTTGGTATCATCTTGATTCCATCGTTTGAGATCATTTTTATTCCGTCTCTTTGTGCGTGAATAATGTCTCATGATGTTTGCGCCCGTGTATTGAACGGGAGAGTTTACAGTCCTAATCGAACCTAAGGTTACTGGAGCTGTGTTTGTTTGATCTGGTTTCCATTGGCATTTTTGACATGACTTTATATGGCTCTTGATGTCATCCGAAATACCAGGCCAGAAATAGTGGGCTGAGATGCGCTCCGTTGTGGCAGCGATTCCCACATGTCCTTTGAAAGGTATGTTGTGTCCCATGTCTAGAATCTGTCGGCGATGCGTAGAGGGGACGACGAGCTGATGGCGTTTTTTGCCAGAGACTCTGTATAACAACTCTTGTTGTATTATGAAATCTCCCTTTTTATTCTTGTCACTAACTTCCGTCACTTTGGCGAAGTAGCGTGAGAGAGTCGTGTCCTCGGTCTGTGCCTTCCTCATTTCCTTTGGTCCAGGATTTTGTGATAACGGCGGCATATTCCGTTGATCCTGTGCTCTTGTCCTCGCGTGACAGGCGTGAAATGGGTGTTTGGGCGTTCCGAGAAATACGTATTTGCATCCAAGGATGAGAGGGTAAGTAGGTGAATCTAGTACTCCTGCAGGTATAGTTCCTACTACGTATGGAGAGGTTATTTCGATATTAGCAATCGGAAGTGGCAGAGATGGGCTGTCTGTAGTGGCGCATTGAATCTCGATAATCTCGCCTGTGAATTGGTCCGGCCGAACCAAGTCGCGAGCTACAACCGCGTGATAGTCTAATCCCGTGTCGTAGAGAACAGTCACATTCTGTCCATTTACTTTGACTGTGTCAATGACTGGAGGGTGATTCGAAGATTCTTTTGTTTTATGAAGTGGGTGGTTCCCAACTGTGCGACCTACATTTACACTGACAGGTTTTCCCTTTTGATGGCCGTTACGTTTGTTGTCGCGACGGCATTCCTCTGTCAAATGTCCCTTCATATTACAGTTCTTGCAGTATACGTGTTGTTTGTGTTGTGTTGTGTTACTTCTTTCGTATTGATTATTGTTATTCTTCTTTTCATATGGTGGTGGAGATGTAGCTCTATCTTCATGTGAGGTGGATGGGTTTTGAATCCGGTGTTGTCTCCTTTCTGTGAGGTGATTTTCTTGCGCTGTTGCAAACCGGTCAGCACATGTTACTATATCGTCCAGTTTATGAGCGCCTTGCTCATCGACAAAACGACGGACATCCAGGGGCATTGCATCTCTCAGCTGTTCCACCATGATAAGCTGGTTTAATCCCTCATAGGTGTCTGGGTTGCCAGATAGTTTCAACCATTGTTGGAGGCTTAGTTGCAGATGATCTGCCAACTGGTGGTATGTTTCATGCCTGTCCTTCTTTAATGTTCGGAATCGTCTACGATAGGATTCTGCGCTGACATCAAAATGTCTCAGTAGGGATGACTTTAGCTCCTGAAAGTTATTTTTGTTGTCCTGTGTCAGGCGAGAGTAAACATCATAGGCTTTGCCCTTGAGATGCTGAGACGCTTTGAGTGCCCATTTGTCCTCCTGAAGATCATACGAGATCGCTAACTCCTGGAATCGCGTTAACCATTGATCAATCCCTTCAATGTGTGGGTTGAAAGTTTCTACCGGGAACGACATGACTTTATCAATGCTTCCATTGCCCTGACTGGATGGAATGGGGCTATGGGTAGAGAGTCGGTTTTCTGCCATGTCTCTTGTTAACGACATTTCAATTTCTTTCTGGCGGGTGCGTTGAAGTTCCAGTTCGAGATCTTTATTTTTCAATAATTGCTCATGTTTCCGCTTTTCCTCTTCCTCTAATCTAGCACGCTTCTCTTCCTCTTCTAATCTAGTAATCTCCCTTTCTGCGTTTTCAGTGACATAGGCAGATAACTGTTCACCAGAAAGGCCCAATTCTTTCCTAACTGGATAAACTCGCGTCTGATTGTAACACCAGTAGCCATGGCTGATTAATTACAGATTGAACAACTGCAGAAGGTGAATTAGGATGATGCTATAGATGGAATTGAACCAGAAAGAGTAGGGCAGAAAGCAAACAAATGGAACCTTGCCAGTAAGGGTTAAATATGAATGAAGAATTCTGAAGCACAGATAATGAATGATAGTGAAGTAAGTGACAACACACTGTTGAAAAGTGCTAGGGTTCGCTAAGCCAAATTTCAAAATATGACACACACAGTGACACAATACTTAGAAAGAGTGGTTATTGCCTGGGGCTTAATTTGGCGTGCTCGTGTCAATAGAGAGATAATACTATTTACCGTTACACGTGTAAACAACAACTTGCAAGATGGCCTAACTTGAAGTTAGAGTGACTGTAATTTTTAATTAAGATTTGTTTAACTTAATTTTTGAAGGGGGGGGGGTATTCTCGGAAAGGGGGGGGGGGGGTATTCTCGGAAGGGGGGGGGGGGGGGGGGGGTATTCTCGGCGGAAGGTCCAGAATTTATGGCAACAATGGCATAAAAAAAGGGGCAATGAAATAACAATTTATGTTTTGTAAACTGCTTTAAAATTACGTTGCCTAACTATGCATAATTAAATTAACATGGTTGTCATAATCATAATCATAAATCAGTGTTAGTAAACTAATTATCGATTAGTGAAAATATAGAAAAATGGGCATGTTCCAATTTCAAATGTAACCACAGTGACTTTCGATAATAAATAAGATTTCTTCCCTATGATATTTGTAATTAATTAATCAAATGACTTATTGATTGGTTTGATTTAAGGTAGATATATTTACGAGCCCCCAATGTAATAGAATGCTATTGTTAAATTGAGATAGTAGCAGAAGTAAAGAATGGGTGTTTAAATACTATATCTAAATTAATGACTCACATATTATATTATGTTAAAGATTCATAATCCCGGACGAGCCCCCATTTTGTGGCGGGTTGAGTGTTAATTTTGTGGGATCGAGTCCAACCGATAGCTCAATGGTCTGGATTCGAACTAGTATGCGCGCTACGGCTCTCGTTACCGGCTGCACCACTCAACCTTTATCACAAACGGCTCAGGTTTAATCTAGGGGTGATTAAGAATTGCCTTAGGGTCCCTTATAACTTAATTGTATTAATAACAAGTGAGTCAAGACAATAGTAACGCCCAATGCAATAATAACAATTCTATACATAAAGTTTAATTAGATTGTTACAGGAAAAGATAGAAAGAATAAGTATTTATTTAATATCAGGAAGAATAGCTCTAATTGAGTGGATCTAATCTATTATATATTTATTTGTTTGCTTTGATATAATCATATGTGTCTGTGGAAAATACATTTGAAAATGGTATAAGCCCGTTTGGCTTATCTTTATCCCGTCGGCTTGCTTGACTGAGGCAAATATATCAGCTAGTTCCAGGGTTGGCGCCTGCTTTGCAGAGTTTTCTGGACATCACAACAGTGTGTTGTAGTTAGGCTGACATCAGGGTTTTACCGCTGTTCAAGGACTGGGATGCAGGGATTCGGCACAACTGGGTGCTCCAATGACACAGGAAAGGACCAGGAAAATGGCCAGGAATCAGGATCAGGACAAGGACCTCCAGCCGAGATAGACAAACTTTTACAAGTTTGAAATTGGAGAGATAGCTCTTTTCTCGTGGGCTTCTTAGCGTGTGTGTGATAAGATTCCTAGATGAATTTGGTTTTATGAAATGGAAAAGAGCGTCTGAATTATGGGAATAGCCAATCCGAAGAATCTTCCTGTTTTAGATAGCCAATGATATCCAGATGCTTTGGTAAGAAAGAATAACGGAGAATTGCCGGAGAGACAAGAACAGTAATTGCAATTAAGCGACTCTTGAACGAGACAAGGACCTCAGGGCATATGCACGATGGCGACTTGTTTGGAAAAGG
>NC_088370.1:933707-936207 GCF_034508935.2 Berghia stephanieae
ACGCCTGTGAGGCGATATTCGATATTACAAATTTTTTTTCGATCAGAAACAACGCTGTTAATGGCCAGGTACTCATTTTTCACTTGAGTACGGTGATAGAATGTAATTAAAGAGCCTTCTCCAAGGACTCAACTATGCGCCCAGCGAGGCTCGAACCTAGGACCTTCCGATCCGACAGCGAGTGTCATACCACTTGACCACACAGCCGCACAATTGGACCCTCTCCTCACCAACTCTATCACAATTATTTCCTCCCCATCTCCCCTCCTACCCCCCCTCGTCTCCCCCCCCCCCCCCCCCCCCCACCTACCTGTGTTTGTTTCCATCCCCCCAATCCTAATAATACAAATTGATAGATCTGACATGGGTGTGTCTTATCTCATTGTCCGAATCCAAAAAACAATTTCACGCTTTGATTCGGACGAATGAATGGTGCTCGGTGCATGTGATCAAAATATGTGTACGTATTGTTGTTATGCGTTTAGATGAAATGCAACACACTCCCGTCGGCCAAATGTAACATACCAACCAACACACAAGCGTGAGTGAGTGAGTGAGTGAGTGTTTTGTAAAGTATGTGTGTGTTTGTGTCTTTGTATGTGAGTTTGTTTATGTCTGTGTGAGTATGTGTGAGAGAGACTGTGTATGCCTTTGAGTGCGTGTGTGTGAGAATTCTATTATCAATTCGTATGTATGTATATATGTGTGTTCTAGAATCTGTGTGTGTATATATCTGTGTGTTTGTGTGTGTGTGTGTGGGGGGGGGTGTTTGTATGTGTCTGATTCTATATTCAGTCCGTATGTTTGTATGGATGTATGTATGTTTGTTCTAGAATCAGTTTCTTTGTGTATGTGTGTGTGTCTATGTGTGTGTGTGTATGTGTCTATGTGTGTGTTCGTATTACATACAAGTATTACTTAACATGATAATGATATTAACTCCACTCAGATAGCAACGGTGGAACTTGAGGATAGGTTGTGTAGTAGGTCATTATGTACTTTTATATTGTTATTATTATATTACCTCCCTTACCCCCCCCCCTCTTTCTATCTTTCTTCTCCTTCCTCACTCTCTCCTTTCTCTCCCTCTCCATCTCTCCCTCCCCCCTTTCTCTCCCCCTCTCCCCACCCCGCACTATCCATCTCTTTCCCCCTTCCTCTCCCTCCTCCCTCCCCTTCTCTCACCCTCTCCCTTCTTCCCATCTATCTCCCTCCGCACTCCTCTTCTCTCCATGCCCCCTCCCCCCTCTATCTCCCTCCTTCTCTCTGGGTGGGGATCCTGACCTCCCATAGCGGGCAGGGAGGTACATACTGTGTCTTCTATCCCCTTATATCTGTTTTCCAACATGCTTTCTGTCTTTGTCTCGGAATGAGATTACTTGGTTTTGTCCTGGCACTGGCCGGAATCCTAGCTGGGAGGGAAACAGTCAAATGCATAGTTATTGTTTTGGGAGATGATATTTTTTTTCCTTGTAAATGTATTATTATTTTTATTTTGAATGTATAATGTAAGCATTTGAGTGTGTTCCTCTTTGTTGGATTTTGTGCTTGTGTCTGGATGAGACTTGTAGGTGATTTCAAACTAAGTCCTTTGACGGTGTGCTCTTGGAATCTACATCTGTTCCCTATTTGAACCAATTCCCCTTTGTCTTACTTTTTCTTGGGTGCTTTAATTGTAATTCTAGAACTTTTTACTATCCCATTTTCTTCCTTTTTACTGGCGCTGATATAACCTAAATGTGTTGCAAGCGCCGTAAAACCCTTAAAAACAAAAAACAAAAACAAAACAAACATCCCTCCTTCCTCGCCCCCTCTATCTCCCTCCCCCTCTCACCCTCTATATCCCCCCCCCCCCCCTTTATTCCCCCCCCCCTGTCCTGTCTAATCCAATCTTACTCTGCCACCCCACCCACACCCCTATCCATGTCCCATACCACCATCCCATCCTTCTATCCACCATTATCCAATGGATCATTATCCATGTCAAGTACTATATCATGGATTACCAGCCAGTTGACGCTATCGTCAAAGCCACAGTCAAGCTGATTACAATCTCAAGTAGTTTCAAGTGGATCTCGTAAGCATTAGCAGAGTGAAGTGGCTCGTGCCGCAAGTCTAGTTAAGTGCCGCTTAAAGTCCACCCCCCCCCCCCAAAAAAAAAATACAAAACAAACAAAAAAAAAAACAAAAAAAAAAAAACAACAAACCCCCCCCCCCCCAAAACCCCCCAAAAAACAACATAGAACCCCCCCCCCCCCCAAAAAAAAAAAAAAACAAACAAAACAAAAAAACCCCCCCAAAACACAAAACCCCCAAGAAACCAAACAAACAAAAGACAAACTAAAACAACCCCCCAACCCCCTCTCTCCCCCCCCCCCCAAAAAAAAAAAACCCAAAAAACAAAACAAAACAAAACAAAAACAAAAAAGAAACAACAATCGAAAGGAACAGCCCTTCCCCCCCCCCCCCCCCCCCCAATAACAAACCATAAAAATCCTCG
>NC_088370.1:948707-951207 GCF_034508935.2 Berghia stephanieae
ACACACCAAATAATGACGTCAAAATGCCAGTCTTTTTGGGTTTCAGTGTCAGGCTATAACATAACGATGGCTCCGGTCATAGCCACTGTTGGATGAGGGCTGAAGAAGATGTTTTACTGACAATTCTTATGCTATGAGGATGTGCCTAGATCATGGCCTACTACAGTACTATAGTTACGTCATGGCCTAGATGGTCTATGTCAGACCTGCTTAGTACTATGAAAAATTCGTAGAAATTCTAATTTTTGGCTCCAGCTACAGAACTGCATAAGTCTCTTTGACTCAGTAAATCTTGTTGAAATGGAAAGTCTATCTTATTACAACCTATATTCAGGACTTTGGAGCATATTTGGATTATGCTGAAGGCAAATTGTTTATTTCTAAAGCTATTTAAAGTGAATTTTTCTTTTCTTCCCCTTGGAACTACGGATTTTTGAAATCTCACGTTGGCAGCTCTGGTCTATGAAAATCAGACATTTTGAGATGATACAGCAGATTGTTTTCCTCTTCAAATTTCAAAAATCCATAATCGCCCCCCCCCCCCTCCCCACCACCACCAACACCACCCACACCCTCCAAGAATTTACAGCTTGATTTTTGCCCTTTCAAATTTAAAATTAAAATTCGGATACAGTAGACACCCACTCGTTGGATTCTCGCCAAGTCTCAGGAGAATCCAAAAGGCGTGCTAGAATTAGAATCCGAGCTTTGCCGAAATAAATCCGGTACTCAAGGGAGGTAATGATTTATTAAATTCTATTTTATGTAGATATAATTGGGTTACCCGGCTCCATCGTGATGTATTGTAGACCGTGCTGGAGTTTGACCTGTTAGAATCTATCTAGTGTATACTAGCTGGTCCTTTATTAAAACATTAATGATGATGATGATGATGACGACAACAAATGCACGATCAGCATAGGTCTTAGATCCTTTTTTAGGAACCCATAATCGTGATTGAGAGTTGGATCTTAAAGAGCGTGAGGGAGTGTAAACATTTATCAAATCTGATATATAGGCTGGAGAAGTTTCATTAAGATGATTATAACACATTACAGCAATTTTATACATAATCCTAAATCTATCAGGGAGCCAATTTGAGCCAATGTAAAATTCATGATAGAGGTGTGACATGATCACTGTTTTTCTATTAAAAACTAAATTTGCCACTTGGTTTTGAATGCTCAGAATTTGCTGACAACACTATTTGGAATATTATGCATGAGCATGTTAAAGTAATCAAGTATAGACAACATCAAATAAGAAATGAGGATTTTAATAATAATAGCTTTTTCATTTTAGAAATTAGCCGACTGTGAAATTCTTCCGAGCTCGATGTATAAAGTCTTGAATAAATTATCGATATGGCAATGCATGGAAAGGGTCGAGTCAAAGTAAACACCCAGATTTCTAGCTCCGTCAGTAAAATTGGACTTTTTCGTTTTCAATTGTTGTAAAATTTTTAGACTCACTTTTAAATATAATATATATATATTTTAGGATCACACAAAAGAACTTCCGTTTTTCCTTCGTTCATTTTGAGCCTTTTTATTGTCATCCAGTTTTTCTGTACGAATTTCCAGGTTTTTAATTAACGAATATGGACAGATCTAGATCTAAACACCTGGTTGTCGTCAGCGTACATGTGGTAGCTGACTTCATTTTTAAAATTTTATTATTCCTTCCGATGTTTATATAAAGAGAGTATAAAGGAGAGGACATAAGACGGAACCTTGGGGTACTCCATGATTTAACGTTTGTGGGTTAGATCTTTTGTTGTCTATTAGGACCGATTGTGTACGCCTGCCATTGTAGGCCTTGGAAAATTCTAGACCGTCACCTGATACTCCAAAGATCTTTGACAAACGTGTGATTAATACGGATGGATCTGTGGTGTCAAATGCTACGCTTAGATCTAACAACGATAAGACTAAGTTGTAGAATTATGCCAGCATCCGTAGCACAAAGAAGATCATAATTAATTTTAACAAGAGCAGTTTGCGTGTTGTGCTGCTGCCCGTAGACAGATTGATGAGGTTCGTAAAGATTATGAATAAATGATTTTTAAGTTGCCTAGCAACCACTTTTTCAAGGGTTTTTGAGAGAAAAGGTAGATTGGAAACGTTGCTGCTGCTGCTGCTGTTAATGTTGGTGTTGTTGTTGTTGTTAATCATCATCACCATCGTCGTCGTTATTGTTGTTGTCATCGACGTCGTCGTCATCTTTGTTATTATCATTTTTTTTTATCTTTCTCTCTTTTTCCTATCTTACTTTCCCCTTTTCATTCATTCTTTCCTTCTTTTCTTTCTTAAAATGTTTTATTCTCTTTTCTTTAAAATTGACAATTTAAATGAACGAATAATGAAACACACCGATTCCACGTCTTCAGATGACACAGTACACAATCGAACGCATGGCTGGTTTGTTGTAACACAACACACACATAAACCTAGATCTAGCAAGGCTAGACGATCTCCATGAATTTTCAATGTATGTATGA
>NC_088370.1:961207-1071207 GCF_034508935.2 Berghia stephanieae
TCACACAGTACAACACATTCTTTCATCAGATTTTTATTATTATTTTTTTTCTATTGTAAAATCGTTTACTATTTCGTTTCACCCACCCCCTCCCATTTTCTTCTTGTTTCTTTCACAAGTACGAAACTTTTGCGATTATTTCGAAAAACGGATCAAGTTTTCGCGGAATTTATTTTCAATCGTTATCGTAATGTTAAGTTGTTGTTTTTGTAACTTGTAACTAATACAAAAGTTGGATCATACCCGAAACGAATTTACGTTTGTTTACCATAAGCTACAATAGGAATCAAAGCGTAAATCAAGCGGCTCAAAATGTATTTCTGCTTTTCCCATCGAGAAAGATATAAATATAAAACTTGAAGTAATTTGCTTTGATTCAAGATAAGTAGAGATCTGATTTCAATGGTCAATAATTTATAAAGTGATCGTTCAGAATGAAACTGTTGTAATAACATCTATCGACTCCCTTCGCCTTCATTTTCGATAAAATAAACTCCTCACTCCTGATGTTTATATTTGTCACCAAACTCGCTATTTATACGATTGTGAGCTAAAATCAAAGTGTAATGATAGTTCCAAAGTGAGAAACCAAATTGTTGATGAACAAATAGAGATATTTGGATAGAAGTGAAGGCGAAAATAAAACCAACTTCAAAGTAGGAAACCCCACAGTTTGAAAATGATGACACGAGGGACAAGTGGCCTGAAAATCATTCTCAAAATTGAAATAAAAAAAAAAAAATTCCTCTCGAAAATCTGAGGGTCAAAATGACTAAGCATTATTTATGATTTCTTATACTTTTCATCATCATCATCAACTTCTCACCAGCTTTGAAAAAAATTTCAGATATATTTTGATGATTTAACAAACTTTCACAAAGTCCAATAATCATACAGAGGTCGACTGGGAATATGACGGAAGGATGATCTTATGATGAATAATCCATTTACTGAATGTATAGGGGAAATTTAGGATTTGAAGTCGAAACAAAAGAATAAAAAAAAGAAAGAAAATAGGCGGTTTAAAATAAAAACAAACAGTCTAGACTCACAAATAAAATGTTACATTGATATTGCCTATCTTCAAATAAGATATATAAAATAAAAGTTTAAGACCCCCCCCCCCCCCCAAAAAAAAAAAACAAAAACAAAAAACAAAAAACAAAAAAAAACAAAAAACAAAAACAAAAAAAAAAAAAACAACAGAAAAAAAAGAAAAAAAAAAAGAACAAAACAAAACAAACAACCAAAAAACCCCCGCCACGGAAATGTCTAATGTCGATAGACCGTCATTAGAGGAGAATCGCCTCCAATGGATTGCCAGCCGCCATCCAGAGTTACGACAGCTGATCCAGGACCCCACCATCCTCACAATCGGGCCCTTGGCATCCAAAAATGGCCCCATGATCAAAACCATCAGCAACAACCTTTGCAATGATCTTCTGGTAAAAGACAGGAGAAAATGCAATGATCGGGATGAAGCGGCTACCAGTAAAATTCGGGATAGGAAAATCTTTGAGTGGACTTGTCCTTATCGACCCACGAAAAGGTGATTGAACGCATCAGTCATTATTTGGTCAAATAACAAAATAGCCAAATGGAATGAAAACTTCAAGTATTTACAGAGAATGATAATGTCGATGTTTCAGGTTGACAAGCCCTTTGTCAACAATAGAACATGAGCTTTTATATAGAGCAATATCCACTAAATGTGTTCTAAGTGCTTTACAACAGCAACACGTAACATGTAGAACGAGACATGACGCCTGTTAGACAATATTACAATTTTTTTTTCCGACATAGACCGCTGTTAATGGCCAAGTACTCATTTTACACCTACGGTGAGAGAATGTGAGTAAAGAACCTTTCCAAGGACTCAACTATGCGCAGAGCGAGACTAGAACCTTAGAGCTTCCGATCAGAAAGTGAGTGTCATAGCACTAGGCCACATAGCCGCACGAAATACGCAATGAATGAAACCCTAAAGAGGAATAAGGGATTAGAGATTGGAGTTATGAAGTCAACAAAACAATGATGGGACATCGAATAGACAGCTCCAATTTCCTGTCCCAGCAGTTTTGCTGACAAAGGGGAAGCCCAAAACGTCCACATAATCTGTCTTCGTTAATTACATTGAATTGAAACGTCCATTCCATTTGATTTATTGTCATTTATTTCCTAAAGCTTCAACATTGTATTTTAGATAAATTTGATAATAATAATGCTGAAAACTTATATAGCGCTATCACTTCGAGAACCAGACTCTAAGCGCTAAAATTACAAATTAATTTGGCTGAAACATGCTCATTCACACACACGGGCATACACACACACACACACACACACACACACACACACACATATACAACACACAACACAAATCAGACAGCCCTATCTTGCTTCTCATACCATCTAGTAAAGACGAAACAGATATGTTTTAAGCGAATGCTTAAAAATAGATGTTTTGGAATGAGGTAAAAGTTTTCAAAAATTGGGCAGCCCTTTGTATATACGCCAGCTACCCCAATCCGATCGTTGTGTCTTGTGAATGATTTAATATAAATTGTAATAAAATGTAAAATGTTGATCATGCTGTTACACTGTTAACTTTCAACGAGGAAAAAAAAGGGGAAGTTTTTTGAATCATGAAGAATGACATTCGGTAAAATCTGTTTTGCTTGTGAGGTATTTTCCTCATTTTAGATTGGTGGTTTGTTTTTTTATTTATTTATATATTTATTTATTCATTTGTTGAGGTATTTATTTTTGTAGTTATTTTTTTATATCTATTCATTCATTCATTCATTCATTCATGGCTAATTGATATTTTGTAATTATTTAAGTGAGCCATTTTCAATGAGATTCGAAGCCATCGGTGCCGTCACCATAGGTAAACTCTAAATCTACAGTCTTTTGACTATCCCATTGTCATTCTTTTTTTACTGTTACAGAAACGACCTAAAATTGTTACAAATGTCTTAATATCCTTAACTCTCTCCTTACCGACCATTTTAAAGTATTTTCCCAAAAATGGCGTCTGGCTTACCCAGCAGAAAAATTGTTTTTTGAAAACTCAAACAATCTCTCTACAAAACAACTTATGTTCTTATTAATTAAACAAAGATCATTCTTCAAAGTTTGTGATGTACAAAATAAATCTGAATAAGGGAAATGTATATTGTGTCGTAACAAATGTGACGATTTTGCTGTAGGTGGTGAGGAGAGGGTTAAAACAAAGATACACTTAATTAGTTAAAAAAATAAGTAATTGTGCTAATCTTTACCATCTTCTCTATTTGATTCCCAGAACATGTCTTCCTGTCCCGATGTTGTCCCGAAATGACTTTAGTATTTGGAGTATTCTCAAGCAATGCATAGGAAAGGTTTGGACTATTTTATCTCTTATCACTTTGTCGTATAATAATATGTCATCAAATTATGGGCTGTGAGTTGGAATTTTTGCTACCTCAAAGAGAGATTAACAAATAATCACATAAGTAGTTGTCCCGGTTTCTATAGCATAAACAGACAATAGCAATTGCTTGCCACCCTTTGAATAAGACCCAATTGAAATAAGACAAAGGGATCCTTTGGATTGGATGGTCCAGGGTTTGAGTCCCACTCTGAGTTGCACGTTGTTAAGTCCTTGGAAAATTCTCTTTACTCACATTCTCTCACCATACTCACTCAGGCATGATGAAATGAGTACCTGATTGTTAACACGGTGCTGTCTTTGTTAGAAAAGAAAATTGTAATAGGCTTATCTTGTCCTTCCTGTTAATTGTTGCTGTTGGCTTGGTCCCCGTTGTAAAGCGCTTTGAGCACGATTAGGGGAGATAACTCTTTATAAATGCACTATGTAAAAAAAGAAATATAATTAAAAAAACAAGAAATGAAAAAATGTCTAAATCTAAATTATGTTATACAATCATCCAATAGTTACTGCTGTTTTTGGGTCATGACGACATTGTGCCTTTGGGTGTCTGGCCCGTGTGAGATCTTTGCAAAGTTGGCCGAAATGCAACGATAATTTATCATCTCAATTGTCCTAAAGGTGGGGATGAATGCAGGGAAAATGGCTCTGACAGACAATTTGTCATGTAAATGTTGCTGCTCGAAGCTCGAAGAAATAAATCACAATGTGAAATGGAATGTAAGCTTCAATTTAATATAAGAAAACAGATAAAATGGACGTTTCGGGTTTCCCCTTTATCAAGAAAACAGGATGAGTGAAACACTACAGATGAATGAGGTAACGACATTATCTAATTTATCAACAAAACAGGATGAATGAAACACTACAGACGAATGAGATAACGACATGATCTCATTCATCTGTAGTGTTTCATTCATCCTGTTTTGTTGATAAAGGGGAAACCTGAAACGTCCATTTTTCTGTTTTCGTATATTAAAATTGAAGCTTACATTCAATGTCACATTGTTATTTATAGACAATTTGTCCAAATGTTCCTCCTTTTTCACCTTTTGTCACACCATCGGCACCAAAATGAAATTATTCACTGATGTCAACATTTAAATTAAAAAATTGTCTGTGAGATTCTGACGGCATCCATCGCATCACCTTTTCCCATGTTTATTTCCCATAATGCCTTTACATCTTGGTTTGGCCATTGAAATAGATTGTCTCTTCCGAATGTTTGTTCCACCAGGAACTCTCCAAGATAACCATGCCAGTCGTTTTCAACGAGCCCCTCAGTTTCATCCAGCGACTGTCGGAGTACATGGCGTACGCCCCTCTCATCGAGAAGGCAAACTCCTGTGATGATCCCATTGAGCGGATGACGGTAAGTGTTTTAGTGGTTGTGTGGGCTTGTGGTGTGACTCTCGCTTTCGGATCGGAAGGTCCTGAGTTCGAGCCTCGCTCGGCGCATAGTTGAGTCCTTTGGAAAAGGCTCTTTACTCACATTTTCTCACCCTACTTAGGTGTAAAAATGAGTACCTGGCCGTTAGCAGCATTGTCTCTGTCCGAAAAAAAATTCTGATATCGCCTAACAGGCATCATGTCTAGTCCTACATGTTAAGTATTGCTGTTGGCTTGGGACTCCTTGTAGAGCGCTTTGAACTCAGTGGTACGGTCTTTTCTGCCTACCCAAAAGGTATCGAGTCGATCGCCCGCTGCTGCGCTGTGTCACCTCGCCCTAGCTCAATTTGCGGCGCTGCACTATGGCTGACGCCTGGGTAATTGCAGTCTTCCCTTGGAATAGACCCTAGAGACAAATTTCCCCATGGGGATGAATAAAGGGTATTTTTTTTTTTCATTTAAAAAAAAAATAAATGCTCAATATTTTTGTTTTGTTTTTGTATTATTCTACACCTTGTGACAGCATTTGTTGCTTCATTATTGTCTTCTAACCTGGTCTGGATCTTGTTTTGTTTTTTGTATTAAAGTCGGGAATAAGGTCCTTTTCTCATTTTGGTCCGTCTGTATGGAACACCATTCCACAAAGTATTCAGGAATCCAAATCATTGTCTGTGTTCAAGAAATCCTTGGAAGACATTTCTTTTTGGATGTCATGTACTTTAAATATTGTTTGTGTTGATGTAATTTAAAGCACCAAGAGCCTCATTATTATTATTATTATTATTATTATTATTATTATCATAATCATCATCATCATCATCATCATCTTCATCTTCATCTTCATCATCATCATCATCATTATTATTATTATTATTATTATTATTATTATTATTATTATCATTATTATTATTATTATCCTACAGCTCGTGGCAGCATTTGCCGTCTCCGCATTGTCTTCTAACCTGGACCGGATCGGCAAGCCGTTCAACCCGTTACTCGGTGAAACCTACGAACTGGACAGGCCCGATCTGGGCTTCCGATTCATCGGGGAGCAGGTTTCCCATCATCCTCCCGTCACCGCCTTCCACGCTGAAGGCCAGACTTACACCTTCTGCGGGTCCATCTCGCCCAAGCTCAAGTTTTGGGGCAAAACGGTGGACATCAACCCTAAGGGTGTCATCACACTGGATTTGCAAAGGTGGGGATTTGATGTGGGATTGTGTGACTCTGCCTTTATTTTTCTCTGTATATTTTCCCCCCTCTATCTCTCACTTTCTCTTACTACACTAAGCGAACACATTTGGAACCTCAAAGAAAAAAAAACATACAATACAACATTACATGGAAAATCATCCCCAGAGCACAGTCGTACTCCCCTTCTTCTAAGATGTGCAACCTCTGCTTGGAAGAAAAATTCTTCATCAGCACAAAACCGAACATGACAACACTCAACAGAAGAAATGAACTAACATCCTCATGCAGACATAGAAACAAACTCCTTTTATGTAATTACGAACCATCATAAACCGCGAAGCCGAAAAGTACGATAAACACAACAATCTGCTTTCACTTTCACTTCCTGAGAGCGAATGCTCGAAACAATATTGTAGAAGTTGATCATAATTGTACTTGAAATATAGATAGAAGACAAGACAAGACAGAAAGATAGATAGAATAAGATAAGATCGATAAGATAAGATAAATAAGATAGATATATAAGATAAGATAAGATAGATAGATAGATAGAATAAGATAAGATAAGATATATAAGATAAGATAAGATGGAAATTGATTTTAGACTAACGATTATAAACAAGGAATACAGAGAGATTAGAAAGCAGTGTCATACTTGCCATAATAATCAACCAATTGATTGTGGGCAATCAAAGGAAGAAGAAGAAGATAAGATAAGATAGATAGAATAAGATAAGATAAGATCGATAAGATAAGATAAGATAGATAGATAGAATAAGATAGTTAGATAGAATAAGATAAGATAAGATAAGATAAGATAAGATAAGATAAGATAAGATAAGATAAGATAAGATTAGATAGATAGATAGATAGATAGATAGATAGATAGATAGATAGATAGATAGATAGATAGATAGATAGATAGATAGATAGATAGATAGATAGATAGATAGATAGATAGATAGATAGATAGATAGATAGATAGAATAAGATAAGATAAGATAGATAGAATAAGATAAGATAAGATAGGTAGACAGATAGAAGATTAAGATAAGATAAGATAAGATAAGATAGATATTAACATTAAAATAATATAAAGTCTGCAGTCATGAATAAGAGAAAAAATGGAAATGATTACAAATGAATATGGAAGTAATGATCTATTTATAGATTGGTCACAACAATTATTTATTTTATTTTTTAAATTTTTTGTTTGTTTGTGTGTTTATTTGTTTTGAGCATATTTTTAAAATCCCATCCACTACCATGCTAATCTTTTGTTTTTGTTTTTGTTTTGTTTTTTCAGCTACAACGAGATCTATACGTGGTCAAATGTGAACTGTTGTATTCATAACATCATCGTAGGAACTTTGTGGGTGGAACACGTGAGTTACATACAGCCCTTTGGGGAGGGGGAGGGGGGGGGGGGGGGGGGGATTTGAGGTAGTGAGCTTTCAGCTTTGGCTTTTTTCTATATATAGCCCAATATCCACTGAACGTGCTCAAAGTACTTTACAAATGGGGACCCCTGACCAACAGCAACAGGAAACGTGTAGAACAAGACATGACAGGCAGGCAATATTACAATATTTTTTTTACTGACTGAGACAATGCTGTTGACGGACAGGTACTCATTTTACACCTGAGTTCTGTCAGAGAATGTGATTAAAGAGCCTTTTCCAAGGCCTCAATCAACTATACGCTGAGAGAGGCTCAAACCCAGGACCTTTCGATCCGCACAGGAAGTGGAATGTATAACTGATTCAGGACTGAGAGTTTTCCCAGTACAGTCCCGTGTCATAGTCAGCAATTTTGTTATGTAGACAACATAACCTGGGTGGGGTTCCTGACCTCCCATAGTTGGTAGGGAGGTCACTAACTGTGTCTTTTATCCCCCTATATCTGGGTGGGGTTCCTGACCTCCCACAGTGGGCAGGGAGGCACTTACTGTGTCTTCTATCCCCCTATATCTGGGTGGGGTTCCTGACCTCCCACAGTGGGCAGGGATACACTTACTGTCTTCTATCCCCCTATATCTGTTTTCCATCATGCTTTCTGTCTTTGTCTTGGAATGAGACTACTTGGTTTTGTCCTGGCCCTGGCCGGATACCCTGGCTGAGAGCGAAACAGTCAAATGTATAGTTTTGGGGGCTGATAATTTTTTATAAAGCGCAATATCCACTAAATGTGCTCAAAGCGCTTTACAAGGGGTCCCTGACCAACATCAACACTTAACATGTAGAACGAGACATGATGTCTGTTTGGCGATATTACAATGTTTCAGACATAGACAACGCTGTTAACAGCCAGGTACTCATTTTACACCTGAGTACGGTGTGAAAATGTGAGTAAAGAGCCTTTTCCGAGGACTCAACTATGCACAGAGCGAGGCTCGAATCCAGAACTTTCCAATCTGAAAGCGAATGTCATACCACTAGACCACATAGCCGCACTTCTTTCTGTTTTTCTGTCTTTTTCTCCTCTCCACTAATGCCATCTGTCCGTCTTTCCCGTCCACAGTACGGGACCATGGAGATCACCTGCAACAACTCCAATATACGAGCCGTCCTCAACTTTAAGCAATCGGGCTGGTTTGGCAAGGACATCCACAAGATTGAGGGATTTGTTTACAGGGGCAAGTAAGTCACAAGTGTTTATTTTGGGCATATTCTGAAAGAATTTGCTCCCCGAACATTTTAATCTTTATTTGAAGTAAATCGGGTGAATTTTCATGAAGTTATGGTCAGATGTTTGGGAAAGGTATCCAGCAACTTTTCTCAAATTTCATACTTTTTCAACTTGAATAGCTCTAAAAATATTTAGAAGTGAAATTCAGTTTTGATATTTCCCAAAGATGTACAAAATGGGTTGATTTAATCATTTATGATAAGAATTCATTTTGGATAAAAATTGAACTTCTAACTAAACTTGGCAATATCTCAGTTCATACCTTTTCACCATCCGACTGTTTATGTCATTCACTGTAATAAATATGTCCCCACAGACAAAAAGAAGTGGCCATTTATGGCAGTTGGGTGAAATCCTTGTACGCTCTCAATGCCGACAGTTACGAGAGGCAGATGATGGAGATGGAAGGGAAGGGGAAAAGCCATAAGGTGAGTTGCCAGGTAGTTTTTGGTACTATTTTATTGGGTTTTTTTGGGGTTTTATTTTTTTTGGTCATCAGTGTGTTAAATTGTTGTCGTAATCGTCGTTGTCATCATCTTCATTGCTATGATCATCATCATCACCATCATCTTTTTCATAATTGAGGTCATTGCCATCTTCACCATCTCATCATTGACCTCATCATCATCACCATCATCTTCATCATGAAGATCTGACAAAGCATGTATAAAACAGTGTCGGATCACTGTTGGTGGCTTCTACTTCTTGATTACAATTTCAACCTAGAGAATAGGATTCAATAGAGCATTCGCCTCACACTGAAGGGAATCGAGATCGAATTGTATGAAGTCATGTTTTTTTATCTGACCACCCAACCCCCATCCCCCTGTCCACCAGCAGTGATTGGGTATCTGGGTCTGTGTTAGATCTGGGTGAAAGTACATTGTAATAGACAGTAGCGTGATATCAAAAGGGTAACAAGCAATTTGAGCATTTATATAGCGCAATATCCACTAAATGTGCTCAAAGTGCTTTACAAAGGGTCCCTGACCAACAGCAACACTTAATATGTAGAACCAGACATGACGCCGTTTAGGCGATATTTACAATTTTTCTGACAGAGACAACATGTTAATGGCCAGGTATTCATTTTAAACCTGAGTACGGTGAGAGAATGTGAGTAAAGAGCCTTTTCCAAGGACTCAACTATGCGCCGAGCGAGGCTCAAACCCAGGGCCTTCCGATCCAAAAGCGAGTGCCATACCACTAGACTACATAGCCACACATTGTAACTGTCCTTTTCAGACTATAGTATTCATAATAAACTCTGGCTCCTTGGGTCTATACTCTATGGCTGTAAAAGACCACTTTAGATAATGACTATAAGTAATATTTCTCCCATTTATACTCTCTCCCCCCCTCCACTCCCTCTTCCTCCCCCCCCCCCCCCCCCCCCCCCCCCTCTCTCTGTTTCAGGAAAAGAGGGAGGATTCTAAGACTTCCTTAACTTCCAACCTTGAACTCAAAGGTCAAAGGTTGATATGGCAGGTTCATCCGAAGCCTGCGAATTCTAAAAATGTAAGTTCTTCTAGTTTGTGTCTTCGTCTTTTTTATTATTATTTTTTTTTGATGTTTGTATTCATCAAATTTCATTCGCAAGAAATAAATAAATAATCAAATATATAAATAAACTTTACTCGTCCATCAAGAAATTGGTTTTATATAAATATTATAAAAATGTTATATTTTGATGTTTGTGTTAATCAAATTTTATTCACAGTAAATAAATAAATAATAATAAGTAAATAAATAATCAAATAAATAGATAAACTTTATATTGATCCATAAAGAAATTGGATTTATATAAATATTATGAAAATAATATTATGTTTCCTTTATTTTATATATGTAAATGTTGCTGCTCGAAGAAATAAATAACAATGTGAAATTGAATGTAAGCTTCAATTTAATATACAAAAACAGATAAAATTGACGGCTCTGGTTTCCCCCTTAATCAACAAAACAGGACAGGACTTTATTTTATAAAGCATTTATAGTAAATGAAATAAAAATTAAAGTAATTGCAACATGTGAATGCGGCCCCAAAATCTGCAATTTTTGTTTGCAAATTTTTGCAAATTTTCGAGATTTTGCAAATAATATAAAAAAAAAAAAAATCCAAACCAAAACAATAGTAATAATTTTTTAAGAAGGCAAAAAAAAAAAAAAAGAAAGAGATTAATTTTTTAATATAACAACAAAAGTAGTTTCTATTCACTCTCTCATTTTCTTCCTTTTTTTTTTTTTACTGACGCTGATATAACCTTACATTTGTTGCAAGGGCTGTAAAACCATTTAAAACACACAAATACCTGAAAGCAACAACTTTTGAAATTTACCCAAATGATTTGGACAACTGATTATCAACATTGACACGATTCTCTCCTCTCCCCCCCCCCCCCCATTTCTCTCAGTATTATCAATTCTCCGCCTTCTCGATGTCCCTTAACGAGTTGGTGCCTGGGATGGAAAAGTTCCTGGCACCGACGGACTCGAGGCTACGACCCGATATACGATCCATGGAGGATGGAAATATCGGTAAGATTTCTTCTATCTATCATTTGGTTGTTGTTGTTGTTGTTGTTGTTGTTGTTGTTGTTGTTGTTGTTGTTGTTGTTATCATTATTATTATTATTATTATTATTATTATTATTATTATTATTATTATTATTATTATTATTATTATTATTATTATTATTATTATTATTATTATTTATATATTATTATTATCATTATTATTATTATATCATCATCATCATCATCATCATCATCATCATCATCATCATCATCATCATCATCATCATCATCATCATCATCATCATCATCATTATTATTATTATTTTTATTATTATTTTTATTATTATTATTCTGGGTGGGGTTCCAACCTCTCATAATGGGCAGGGAGGTACTTGCTGTGTCTTCTATCCCCCTGTACCTGTTTTTCAATTGCTTTCTGTCTTTGTCTTGGAATGAGATTGTTTGGTTTTGTCCTGACCCTGGCCAGAGTCCTTGGCTGGGAGGGAAACAGTCGAATGTATAGTTATTGTTTTGGGAGATGATATTTTTTTCCTTGTAAATCATCTCTCTGTTGTTTATTGTTATTTTTTATTTTTAACACATGATTTGTTAACATTTGAGTGTATTCCTCTTAGTAAGATCTTGTGCTGGTGTCTGGGTGAAACTTTTAGGTGATCTCAAACTAAGTACTTTGATAGTGTGCTCTTGGAATCTCCATCCATTTCCTATTTGAACCAATTCCCCTTTGTCTTACCTTTTCTTTTGTGCTTTAATTGTCCTAGAACTTTTTACTATCCCCATTTTCTCCCTTTTTACTGTCGCTGATATGACCTTAACTCTCTCTTTACCAGCTATTTTTAGAATTTTACCCCAAAACTTTATACTCACCCAACACAAAAATAGATTTTTTAAACAGATAAGTAACGAGTATATTCTATATTTTGTTCAGAAAAATGAGTTCTGCAACAAAATGTCGAGTTTTTATGGCTATAACTATAACGAAATGAACTCAGAATAAGTAAATTGTTGGTTGCATCGTAACAAATGTGACGATTTTTCTATGGGTGGTAAGGAGAGGGTTAATGTGTTGCAAGCGTCGTAAAACACTTAAAAACAAACAATGTGTCCATTGATTAATCCCCTTTTTGGTCGCATGTCTTTCCATAGACGGGTCTGCCATAGAGAAGAACCGAGTGGAGGAAAAACAACGAGACAAGAGAAAAGAGAGAAAGAAGAAGAGCCTGGAGTGGACACCTACGTAAGTCGTAGATTTTATATAGTGCAATATCCACTAAACGTGCTCAAAGTGCTTTACAAGGGGTCCCTGGCCAACAGCAACATTTAACATTTATGATGGTACATGGCGCCTGTTAGGCGATGTTACAATTTTTTTTGGACAAAGACAACACTGTAAACGGCCAGGTACTCATTTTACACCTGAGTCAACTGTGAGGGAATGTGAGTAAAGAGTCTTTTCCAAGTCCAAGGACTCAACTATGCGCCGAGCGAGGCTCGACCCCAGGACCTTCCGATCCGAAAGCGAGTGTCATACCACAAGACCACATAGTCAAACAAACAAACAAACAAACAAACAAACAAACGATTTGACAGTTTTCCTGTCAGGCAGGGATTGGCCTATCATCTTGTGGTTCTGATCTAAATCTAATCTAATTTAAATCAACACAAATCCTCACTCAAGGGCTGAAGTGGCTGAGTGGGTAAGGCATTGCATTGTGACCCGGAAGGTCCGGGGGTCGAGCTGCGCTTTAGGCACTTTCGATTTTTTTCCTTGGGAAAGATTATATTAACACTCAATTTGCTTACTTGGACACCGTAGGTGATTCCTGTTGACATCAGACATCTTGTTTGATGAATTATCTATGGGGGGGGGGGGGGGGGGGTCCCCGATAGCTCAGTTGGTAGAGCACTCGCTTCACTCGCAAAAGGACCGAGATCGATCCCGGGTGCAGTCGAGATTTTTTCCGACCCACCCCCCCCCCCCCCCCCCCCCCACCTGTCCATCCAGCAGTGATTAGGTAGATGGGTCTGTTAGATCGGGTGGAAAATACTATGCGATAGACTAGCATCCAATCCAAAGGGTAGCAAGAAATTGCTATTGTCCGTTTCACGCTATCGAAACCGGGATAAACTCCGGCTCCATGGGCCGATTGGCTCTGAAGGACGACTCACCACTTCGTGGAATGCCTAGGTGATGATGGAATGCCAAGGTGATGAAGGAATGTCTAGGTGATGATGAAATGCCTAGGTGATGAAGGAATGCCTGGGTGATGATGGAATGCCTAGGTGATGATGGAATGCCTAGGTGATGATGGAATGCCTAGGTGATGATGGAATGCCTAGGTGATGAAGGAATGCCTAGGTGATGAAGGAATGCCTAGGTGATGAAGGAATGCCTAGTTGATGAAGGAATGCCTAGGTGATGATGGAATGCCAAGTTGATGATGGAATGCCTAGTTGATGATGGAATGCCTAGTTGATGAAGGAATGCCTAGGCGATGATGGAATGCCAAGTTGATGAAGGAATGTCTAGATGATGATGGAATGCCTAGGTGATGATGGAATGCCTAGTTGATGATGGAATGCCTGGGCGATTATGGAATGCCTAGGCGATGATGGAATGCCTAGGCGATTATGGAATGCCTAGGCGATTATGGAATGCCTGGGCGATGATGGAATGCCTAGTTGATGATGGAATGCCTGGGCGATTATGGAATGCCTAGTTGATGATGGAATGCTTAGGCGATGATGGAATGCCTAGGTGATGAAGGAATGCCTAGTTGATGATGGAATGCCTAGGTGATGATGGAATGCCTAGTTGATGATGGAAAGCCTAGGTGATGATGGAATGCCTAGTTGATGATGGAATGCCTAGGTGATGATGGAATGCCTAGTTGATGATGGAATGCCTAGGTGATGATGGAATGCCTAGGTGATGATGGAATGCCTGGGTGATGAAGGAATGCCTAGGTGATGATGGAATGCCTAGTTGATGATGGAATGCCTAGTTGATGATGGAATGCCTAGGTGATGATATCTTCTGATGTCGTGGTGGACGGACATAATTAAAACATTGTATTTTTCTTTCTTTCCACAGATGGTTCAAGGTGTCACCTCACCCGGTCAGCAAGAAGGACGAATGGACGTTTGACCCCTCGTACTGGGAACGACAATGGAAACGGTGTCCAGATATATTTTGATGACGACGACACGCCGCTGGTTGCTGCATTACCAATCTCTAGGATAAAATCGTTTATTGATGTGTATTAGTAGGTCTGTGTGTTGATGAATTATTTATTTATTTATCATAATGACGATGGTGATGATGATTATTATTCATTATTGTTATTTTATTTTAATTCTTCATTCATTTATGATTTCATCTAATTCAATGCTTAGACATGTTCGTCTTCCCAATAAAATCTAGGATAATAAATGAATTATGAAAACGTTTTTTGGAAAGTTCGTATACAAAATATGAACCAAAGTGAATAAAACAAGCTTTGAAATTAAAGAAGAAAACATTATTTTTTCAAAGCTGTTTTATATTCATAAAAAAAAAACACTGTACATCTTTTTTTTTTTTAACAGTCCAGTGTCACTTTGACTTTAGAAAATATGCCCCACCCACCCACCCGCCCACCCACCTCTCTCCATTAACTCACTCAATCCTAGAGATTTTTGCTACTTTTCAAAAAAAATGTATTAAAAATGAGCATGTGCATAGATAGTTTTTTCCAACTACCATTAACATGCAAAAAATTAAAAACATTAGCTTTGATACTATGCCATTAATTTGTCTTAGAAAAATGTAATAAATAGGCATGGGGTAAAAGTAACCCTGGGTATACTACGGATATAGTCGGTGTTAGGGTTGAGTGAGTTAAAAATGGGCTGGCCTATTGGCCCAAGAAAAGGTTTTTGAGTCAGAATTATTTCAATTTTGATACCAATTCTTTCTTTTTTTAATTTTTTTTTTCAAAGCTATAATTATATTAATTTCTATCCATCTTTTTTCCCCTCACCAATCGACCTTGACCCTTTCATAATGGTTTTGATCTCAAGAGGGTTGACATGTCTGACTTTGAATCAGACTCATGAATATTCATGTTTTTCTTGTCCATGTTTAAATGACTTGTTGATAAAACCCAATTTCTTTCTGCGTAACTGATATAGTTATTTTGTTTTTTTTTCACACACAAAAAAAAATTATATTTCATTATTCTCGTTTTCATTTTAACTTGCAACCATTTTATATTGAATTGATTTGATGTCCTGATTCATTATTGCTGCAAAGGAGGCGAAATTTGGAAATGTGTACAGGTTGATACATGTACAGGTTGATAAATGTACAGGTTGATACATGTACAGGTTGATAAATGTACAGGTTGATAAATGTACAGGTTGATACATGTACGAGGTTTTAAGTTTCTGTTTGAACAGCCTAATGGCTACTGCCACTCGAGAGAAAGGGAGAGAAAGAGAGATAAATAGAGATTTAAGAGAGATAAATGTGTGTGTGTGTGTGTGTTTGTTTGTTTGTTTGTAGTGGAAACTGATGTAACCTTGCCTAGAGTGATAACTTTGACTTTGTTCAAGATTTGGGCCAAAATTAGAATTAGAGAATATATATAGTTTTGTGGCAATTTCCATTGATGAAAAAAAGTGTCAAGACTTTACAACTGTAAGAATAACAAGGAGATTCTAACTCCAAATTGTCCAAATTCATTGAGACAGACAGAGTAATTCCCCTTGAGGCAAAGTTACATCTCTCGATGGTATTTGATTCTATCTTACCTGATATTGCATTCTGTTCATTGTTGTTACCGTAATATATAAACTGTTTATCGTGTCTTTGATTTATCACGTTGGCGTTCTCACCTTTGGTATCCAGACGATGGCCGTGAGTGACCTTGACATTCACACATTCCAATCACTTCTGTTCCTCACTTCGTCCATTGTTTTCTTTTTAAATAAGAAATTAATTTTTTGAACATAGAAATCAACCTCAGATCTCCCCTTGTGCATTCATCATCATCATCATCATCATCATCATCTTCTTTTTCGTCATCTTATTATCTTTATCACAGCAGCCCTAACTAAAGAGGAAAAGAAAGATGTGGATACTGGCTGGGGTTCCTGACCTCCCATAATGGGCAGGGAGGCACTTACTTACTGTGTCTTCTATCCCCCTATATCTATTTTCCAACTTGCTTTCTGTCTTTGTCTTGGAATGAGATTACTTGGTTTTGTTTTGTTCCTGGCCGGATGCCCCCGTGGCAGAGAGGGAAACATTCAAATGTATAGTTAGTTTTGGGAGATGATATTTTTTTTCATTGTAAATCATCTCTCTGTTATGCGCTGTATTATGTTTTGTTTATATTATATATGATTTGTAAAACATTTGAATGTATTCCTCTTAATGGAGACCTGTGCTTGTGTCTGGATGAGACTTTTAGGTGATCTCAAACTAAGTACTTTGATGGTGTGCTCTTGAAATCTACACCTGTTTCTTATTTGAACAAATTCCCCTTTGTCTCACCTTTTCTTGGGTGCTTTAATTGTAATTCTAGAGCTTTTTAGTGGCGCTGATTTGACCTAAATGTGTTGCAAGCGCCGTAAAACCTTAAAAACAAATAAAAACAGAACAAAGATGTGGATTGTTCTATTTAAAAATTTATTTTTTTTTACATTGAAATTTATTATTTTTACCAACTCAGTTTCATCGTAATTGGAAAGTGTCCTCATAACTTTTTGTAAATTGTAGATTGAGGTATTTAGGTTCTAAAGCATCGTGTTGCATTGTGTTGCATCTTTATTGCAGAATTTATTGTTGTGGATACTCATTATTCTAGGTTGACTGAAAAAATCTTGTTCCCCAAACGTGACTATAACACGAACACCTTTTTCGTTCCTTCTTCTTTTTACAAAATATTCATCAGATGTCATCACTTTTGATTTTTGTTTTAGTTTTAGTTGTCGAGGTAAAAGTTATAGAACAGGGGTAAAAAAAATATTATTTTCTTCACGAAACACAACACGTCCATCTCTGTGATTTGTAAATAATGAAATTCTTCCCGTTTGTTTCTATTTTCTTTCCACTGGTAGCTTTTCCCATTTCTACCTCTTTCCCGTGAAATTGTTGATATTGTATTGTTATGTTGTTGTTGTTGTTGATTTTCTTGGTCAGCAACTCTACCTGCTCAATCTCTCTCCTCATCCCCCCTCCCCCCCTCCCCTCCCCATGAAATTGAAGACTCATTTGTTACCCGTTGTCTCTAATCGGTATTATATCAGTTTGAACTCTATGGGATAAACTTAATCTTTTTGTCAAAAAATGTTCAAGTTTTCTTGGACGCGTCTTGATTCTTTGTCTTTATTGAGGAGAATAGATAAAATGATCTGGTGTTTTAAACTGTCCAATAAGTTGCTTTGAAAAAAAAATGTTTAAGAAATGCAAGAAAAACAAAAAAAAAAAAAACAAAAAAAAACATCTCCAAAAATCAGCTTGCCTTGACTTGGGATCGAACCTCACACACTCACACTCACACTTTCTGATTGAGAATGTTGACTCGTCTTCAATCTGGATCTAACGTAATAGGTTTTAAAAGTTACCTCCCTTCCCCTTCCTTCTACCATGACATCAATGTTGTCTTTCTATTTACAATGATGCCACCAGTTGATGGTGATACAAGCTGTACAATGACGACGCCCTCATGACTTATTTTATTATATTATTATTATTGCTGTTTATCATGTGGACAGTTGGTCTAAAACAGTCTGTTCCTTATTACAGTCAGCCATTGTATCAATTCTATCTGTGATGAATGTCCAGTTTTAAGTCGAATCAATCCATGTCATTTTACTATCTGATAGCTTTTTGTTTTGAATTTTTATTTTAATATTTTTGATGGTCAATGAATTAAGTCTTGGCTAATAATAATAATATATATATGTATTATATGACTAAAAGGTGGTTTTTTGTGATATTTGCCACGATAAAAAGTTGTTTGAAAAAAGTAAGGAAAAAAATCATTTTAACGAGCTTCGATCAGTTGAATTATTTGTAAAATAAGGCAAAAACTTGCTATCTAGTTCTAAAGAATAGTAGAAATCGTTTCTGATAGGTACAAAACAGTGTGGGCAGATTCCAAGTTTGTCCACAATTTTTTCGACATTTGAAAAAACTATAACTGCTATAACGTTAATGCTAGATTATCAAATTTTGGCTTATTTTTCCTGATTTTGCACAGAGAAACTGATAAAATAAAAGTTTTTCTTTAGATTTTCCAAGTAACCTCCTAGTATTGGAGTATTTGTGAGGCGAACATGACAAAAATAACAAAAAAGAAAAAACCCTTTTGTCTCATCACAGACTCCAATCTATAAATTTGCATTTTGACAGCAGCTCAGGATTGACGTCAGACGGACTAGCGTCGAGTTCAAAAATAAAAAAGTAACAAACCTTGTGTTTTACAGAGCTGCCAACTGTAGCCAAAAAAAGACGTATTTTTACACTTTTATGGTTTTTTGTTCCACATTTTGCTTTATTGTCGTCATCAAGGTCTTGGGGGGGGGGATTTAAATTTTAGCAAATTTTGTCTTCGTGTGGAATCTGGTCTCATTGAAAACGAGAAGAAAGTTGCATTTTTCACCATCCACTTCCAGCTTATCTTCTTGTCTGAAGCCTAAACCAGAATCTCTATCTGGGCAGACGTGGCCTTTACTAAATATATTATGGAGAGGAATCTTCCAATAGCGATTGTAGATGATTGGAGTTGTAGTGATATGTAATATTTATGAATAATGCCTTTATTTTGAACAATTTTGCCCTTTTCATTCAAAACTACACCTTTTCCCAGTCAAAATTACACCTTTTCTTAACTTAGAGTTGGCAGCTCTGATGTTAGTGTTAGCCTTGTAGTCAGGTGGGATTGTAGTTGGGTCTGTCTGTTGTCATATGTGACCCATCGTGTCTAAACGTTATTATGTCAGAATGGGCACGGTGAAGTCAATGGAATTTAAAGTCGACAATTAGATGATGTGATGATATGTGTGATGTCAATGTCAATGGATGTGACATATACGTACTCTATTATTGTTGTTGTTGTCAATTTACAAGTTGTCAGAAATCTTCAAGTTTTCCAAATCCAACTTGCTGAAACTGAAACCCAACAATGTCCAACCAACCAACCAACCAATTGATATAAAGTTACACATAATATTTATAGTGTATTGGTTTTGTGTTCAAATCATCCACCAGCCGACTCTAACTCTAACCATTTGAAGTTGTTGTTTAATTTCCTTACTTAAAATGTGTGACCTACTGTGTGTGCTGTTTATGAATGTATCGTGTTATGTGTTATATTGTTGTTTCTAGATGAGCTATATCTCAGCGTCATGATATTACCCCCCCCCCCCCCCTTTCCTGTGTCGGTGGATCAGGTATGGTCTTTCATCACTTCTTTTCTCCTACTTAGTGGTTGCCCTCAAGGCTTTCTCTGTGTCCTGGAAAGAGAGAGAGAGAGAGAGAGAGAGAGATTCTGGCATGGCAGTTTTTGTCATGGCTTGCGGCCGCAATAAAATTGCAAAATATCACAGATTTGCATTGCGGCCGCAAAATGGGCAATTTTTGTGTGTTCAAATTTCCAGATTTTGCAAAGAAAAAAAAAGGCGAAAATAAAGACAATTTTATTTTTCTTTTAATGTGATAGCTCGTGTAGAAAGTGAAAGATACTGGGTGGGGATCCTGACCTCCCATAGTGGGCAGGGAGGTACATGCTGTGTCTTCTATCCCCCCATACCGTTTTCCAATTGTTTCCTGTCATTGTCTTGGAGTGAGATTACTTGGTTTTGTCCTGACCCTGGGCGGAGTTCCTTGGCTGGGAGGGAAACAGTCGAATGTATAGTTATAGTTTTGGGAGATGATATTTTTTTCCTTGTAAATCATCTCTCTGTTATGCATTGTATTATGTTTAGTTTACATATTATATTATATGATTTGTATACATTTGAGTGTATTCCTCTTAGTTGGGACCTGTGCTTGTGTCTGGATGAGACTTTTAGGTGATCTCAAACTAAGTACTTTGACGGTGTTCTCTCGGAATCTACATCTGTTCCCTATTTGAACCAATTCCCCTTTGTCTCACCTTTTCTTTTGTGCTTTAATTGTAATTCTAGAACTTTTTACTATCCCATTTTCTTCCTTTTTACTGGCGCTGATATGACCTTAATGTGTTGCAAGCGCCGTAAAACCCTTAAAAACAAACAAAAACAAACAAAGTGAAAGATAATTAATCAAGAGTAGTTTCTTTTTACTATCCCATTTTACTGATGCTGATATGACCTAAATGTGTTGCAAGCGCCGTAAAACCCTTAAAAACAAAAACAATGACCTCGAGCTCACCTGTTTGTTCTCTCTCTCTCCCCCCCCCCCCCCCCCCCCCCATTTGTTGGAAGAAAAAAATCCATGAATTCACACAATATCCTGTTTTTTAAATTTCTTTACCAAATTGTTGCAATCTGACCTTGTCACCGACACTCGCTTTGATGACAATTTCAAAATGCCTAAGTTCACTTTTTCATCTTGGGTTTTAAACATTTTTATTCTTTTTTTTTCTCCTGCCTTGGACAACTTATCTGCTCATATTTTCAGGTCTGGTAACCAAAATCAATCGTGGGCCTGTTTTATCATTTGTTGTAAAGGTCAATATTGATTTGAGAGTATTCTGGGTGGGGATCCTGACCTCCCATAGCGGGCAGGGAGGTACATACTGTGTCTTCTATCCCCTTATATCTGTTTTCCAACATGCTTTCTGTCTTTGTCTTGGAATGAGATTACTTGGTTTTGTCCTGGCTCTGGCCGGAGTCCTAGCTGGGAGGGAAACAGTCAAATGCATAGTTATTGTTTTGGGAGATGATATTTTTTTCCTTGTAAATCATCTCTCTGTTATGTATTATTATTTTTATTTTGAATGTATAATGTAAGCATTTGAGTGTGTTCCTCTTTGTTGGATTTTGTGCTTGTGTCTGGATGAGACTTGTAGGTGATTTCAAACTAAGTACATTGATGGTTTGCTCTTGGAATCTACATCTGATCCCTATTTGTTCTCAGTTCCCCTTTGTCTTACTTTTTCTTGGGTGCTTTAATTGTAATTCTAGAACTTTTTACTATCCATTTTCTTCCTTTTTACTGGCGCTGATATAACCTAAATGTGTTGCAAGCGCCGTAAAACCCTTAAAAACAAAAACAAACAAAACATTTGAGAGTATTTCCTTGTCAACAAGGGGCCCACAATTATTTGGGCTGTCAGATCTGCACGTTGGTGACGACACAATTTGCCAGTCTGTTGTGAATTAATCGATATTTTCCCCCTTTTATATTATTATAGTTGCCGTCTGCCTTGTGTTGTATTTGGGTTGTGACGGTGTCGGGCTGGTCCCTGCACTGCTAACAGCAAGGTGTTTTGGGGAGACACTTTGATGATCACGTCAATCTTTCATTCATTTGTTTGTCTTTATTTAACCAGTTGACTGCCGTACTGTGGAAAAACTTGTATTTAGAAAACTCATCCTTCAAATATTGATTGATTTAAATGGCAAAAACTCTCAAACCTGATGAAGACTTTGGCGAGGTCCCAGGTTTGAGAGTTTTTGCCAAGATGAGGGTCATTTAAATTGATCGATATTTGAAGGACGAGTTTTCTGGCCAAAATTTATAAATGATATAAAATAAATAAATATAAATATGAGTTTCTACAAAGTCCAACAGTGAACATGGAAATCTATGCATTTTGTGAACACAACTTTTATTATACATCATGAATATTTAAACTTTATTGTTTGTCTTTGTCATCTTGTAGGGTTTTTTACCTTTTTAAAAAAATAAACCCCAATCCAAATGAATGGCCGTGTGGGAGTGAAAAATCTTATCTTTAATTTAAATTTAATTGAGTACCCAGGTGTAGAAGTGTACCCAGGTGTAGATGGGTACCGTCAACTGGGGGTAACTTGGCCTCTTTAATTTCAGACCAATTTGAGAATAGATCTAATTTTGGGGCATTTATTTCCTTTGATAAAAAGGCAACCAATGAAATAAAATACAACAAAACTGAGATGACTGAAAATGCTCCAAATTCCTTCCCAGGCCTAGAGGCAAAGTTAGCTCAGTTGCCGGTACAGATATTATTTGCAAGGAAAGTTTTTCTTCCCTGTGTAGAAATTGTGACTTGTCATCTCAATGGGGTGTGTTGTCAGGATGAACCAATGATAGAAATTGGCTTTTATTTATTATTTATTTCACCAGTTTCAGTTAACGGCCAAACTCGGGGAAAGACGTGTATTTTTTTAAAATTTGGCCAGAAAACTCATCCTTATAGGGCAGTGTGGCTCAGCGATAGGGTATTTGCTTCATACCCAAAAGCTACAGAGTTGACTACCCGCCTCGTTGTGTGGCCTTGAGCTAGTCACCTCCCCCTAACTCTCTTTGCGGCGCTGCACTGTGGCTGTCCCCTGGGTTATTCCAGTCATCCCTTGGACTAGACCCTAGAGACAAATTTTATCAATTGATCTCTCATCTTGTTAAAAACTCTCAAACCTGGGACTTCAAGGAAGACCTCACGAGATCCCAGGTTTGAGAGTTTTTGCCAAGAGGAAGGTCATTTAAATTACACACAGTTTATCAGTTGGTTCATCCTGCCCTGAAAACAGATTGACCCGTTTATTGGTCTCATTCTTATTAATTATTTTATTCGTTCCGTAATTTGCATAATTTCATATAATTTGTGCTTCCAACTGTCATCGTCATAAATGTCGGGTTGGACATTCCAGGCTGTATCGCCTGATTTTGTTCTTTGCAACGTTAAATCTCATTATTATTTGGTGCCTGTATGACCTCAAAGTGTCCAAAGGGCTGGGCTATTGATCTAGCTTGCCCCTCTCAAAATTCTACATCTTTTACTTACTTTTGTTGCCTTTTTATTTTCAAATTTCATTTTGACTTTGGGTTTTTTATAAAATCTTAGACATAATAAATGTCTTTTTTTTTTTTAATGTCTAACTTTTATAATATTTGAATTTATCACTCATAAAAAATGTCCAGAATTCACTATTCTACATCTCCCCCCCCCTTCCATATGCATACGGTATATGTTGTTAGTATCAGTTTACATATTCATGTTTTAGAGTGATATTTCCTTACTTAGACTTAGAGAGCCAGCAAGTTTAATGCCCTATTCGTTCCACTGTGAGTGTAAGGCGTGTCAACGTCAACCAAGCGTCTTTTTTGCTACTGGGATTCTGTCTTGTGGCGGGTGACTTGATGATTTTACTTTTACGGCAGTAATGTATTTATTAACTCACTCAATCCGAGAGATTTACGCCAATTTTCAAAATTGGAAAAATTGTATTAAAAATAAAAATGAGCATGTACATAGATAGTTTTATTCAACTTTCATTAACATGCAAAAAAAAAAAACCCCTAAAAACATTAGCTTTGATACAACGCCTATTATTTGTCTCATAAAAATGTGATAAATAGGCATGGGGGTCAAGGTAACCCGGGTAAACTACGGATATAGTCGGTGTTGGGGTTGAGTGAGTTAATGAAGCTGCCTAAATAATTGCCTAATAGTGTGTGGACTTCCACCAGGCCCTCCCTCCTCCTCTTCACAATGAACATTTTCCAATAGTTCAAATGATTTATACCTTATTTATAGACTAGCCTTTCAATTGGGGCCGGGGCTATGCCTGACACATAACCTTGACCTTTGTGATGTATTAATCTCTCAGATACACACTTTATTGTGGGCAGTTGGTTGTCCTGTGTAGCGCCATAGCCCCGATTTCAAGGTTAGTCCATAGACTTGACTGGAATTGACCAAATAGTGTAAGTGAAAAGCAGTCGTACCACGAAATGTTTTCTTAGACGACTTGCTTGCTATTTTGGGGGAAAGATAAAGTGTTTACAAAGTATTGGGGCTACAATAGAAAGTATTGGGCTACAATACAAACATTCAAAGTAAGATAGCATTTTTTTTTTTTTTCAAATTCAAGGCCAGCATTTTTCCTATTTCAAATACTGCTGTTGTGCTATTTATAGTTACAGTCATTTTAAGTATGTATGAATTATGCCCTTTCCTTATTATTTTATAATTTTATTTATTTAATATGAAGACGGTCAAGGCTGAATATGCATGACCTTTTCTGATTTCATTTACTGAATACAAATTACACACTATAACTATAAATAGAATTTATGACTTTATGTTGGAATGCAATAATAAAATATTTATCTGGGTGGGGATCCTGATCTCCCATAGTGGGCAGGGAGGTACATGCTATGTCTTCTATCCCCCCATACCCGTTTTCCAATTGTTTCCTGTCATTGTCTTGGAATGAGATTACTTAGTTTTGTCCTGATCCTTGCCAGAGTTCCTTGGCTGGGAGGGACACAGTCGAATGTATAGTTTTGGGAGATGATATTTTTTTCCTTGTAAATCATCTCTCTGTTATGCATTGTATTATGTTTAGTTTACATATTATATTATATGATTGGTAAACATTTGAGTGTGTTCCTCTTAGTGGGGACCTGTGCTTGTGTCTGGATGAGACTTTTAGGTGATCTCAAACTAAGTACTTTGGTGGTGTGCTCTTGGAATCTACATCTGATCCCTATTTGAACCAGTTTCCCTTTGTCTTACCTTTTCTTTTGTACTTTAATTGTAATTCTATGACTTTTTACTATCCCATTTTCTTCCTTTTTACTGGCGCTGATATGACCTTAATGTGTTGCAAGGGCCGTAAAATCCTTAAAAACATAAAAACATAAAATATTTACATCTTATTTCTTTCTTCCATCATGCATACACTTTTTGATTTTTTAAAAAGCCATTTTTTTTCCTGTTGTTTTTTGTTGTTTATTCAGTGACTGTAATGAGATCAGAGGTTGTACTCAAGTGGCAATTATATATTATTATATAGAGATGTTTGAAAAAAAACAAAAACAACCTATTGGTCACGTTATTTGTTGTAAAAAAATTTTTTTTTTTTTTTAGTTAAAGCAAATATTTTGGGGGAAAATGTTTGAGGAAATGCTTGGGGAGAAAAAAAAATAAAATATTGTCAATGTATTATAAAGGGGGGGGGGGGGGGGGGGGGAAGAAAGATATAATAATTTATACACATAATACGTCAGTGATGAAAATTTGACCCCACTCAATCATTAAAAATTGTCCTAGTGACTGTTTTACGGAGAGTTTTGTTCATTCCAACACCATGTGGAGTCGCGTGCAGTATTCTGAGACTGGTTTGAAAACTGTCAGCAGTTCAGCAATTGAATGAATCAGAAGTAAACAAAATCATAGACAGTGGGTGGATTTCACTGGATTCCAAGCACACCCTGGATCCAACACACTGGATTGGTTTGGTGACCTCCACCGAATGGATTGGTTTGACCTCCAATGAGCATCGGATTTCAGCATTCTCAGATTCTAACATGTTTTGTTTTGAATTTTTGTTGCTTCTCCCGAGAGCGTGTTAGAAAATTATTTTTCTTGTGGGGGCTGCCCTAAAATATTGACATATTTTTTCTTTTACTTTTCTTGATAAATCACCGCTCCATCCAAACCACTCTTCAATGTATTGAACCACGTATTCCACTGATTCGTTCCTTGATCTCTCTCTCTCGAGTCAATAGGAATGGAAAATAGAACAAATTTGTTGATTTTCAGTTATGGTAAACTCGGGAGAGTCAAAGTTTTTTGTTCTTGTTGAATACAATAGAACCTCATTCTCGGTCGGCACTTTTTTGATGAGTATCAAATTTTTATCATTAATTTGATATGGTTTAACCAGTGATTTAATTTGGCGTTGACGTTATAATGAGGTTTTACTGTAACTGTCACTCTTGGAATCTAACTGAGAGATAAGGGTCATGTGATGCCAGCCAAAATTAAATTGAAAATTAGAAGACTTTCACAGATTGGGGGATCTCCTGAGTGGAATAATTAAACATAATTGAAAAATTAAATACCTTGGAATGGAGGCGGGACTAAGACTAAGACTAAGACCAGCCCCCAAAATTGCCTTGATTGACAGATTGGAAATTATTAAACAAGTATGGTAACAACAAAAAAATGTGCATCATTTGATAGCTTTCAGTTTCACCCCCCCCCCCCCCCCCCCCCCCCCACACACACACACACTTTTGTGACATTTTGACACGATATATCTTGTCATTGAAATGATTTGTTAGATATTCTTTTTTTCTAAAGTGTGTGTGTGTTTGGGGGGGGGGGGGGGTTAATTAAGTCTATCAAATGATGTACATTGTACCATATTTGTTTAACATCCTTCAATCTGGACGGGCACATTTATTCATTTCGGGGCTGGTCTTTGTCACCCCAAATTCCATGGAAATCATTTAAATTAGGGTAGGTACCTATCTACTCTTGTATTGTCGAATGACGCAGCAATCATAAACATGACCATGGGATTGCCCAATATAATTGTATTTGTTAATCAATCATTACTTATCATTGTTGATAGATCCACACTACTTGATTGATTGTTATGATCACCATAGTAAATAATATGTAAACGTGACCATGACATTGGGGGTTGGTGTTGTCATGGTTACCAACCAATACATTGGATTATTTGAAATCTCCCAATAGAAAAATAAATGCAATCTATATTATTTTATCCAGCCATCCAATGTTTGTTCTTTTTTTCTTTCAGTTTTTCTTTCTTTCTTTCATTTTTAAAAAAATATTAATGAAATCACGTGGTTTTTGCCTGACCCCCGCCGTCAGGGTCATCTTTTGCTGAGATGGAAACAAACAGATGGATGGATCTTTTTTTGTAAGTAAAAATTTGACAAAACAGCAAGAAAAAACCCCCAACAAACTCTGGTCCAATGAGCACAGCTGAGTCTGAGCCCTTGTGGGTGATTTCAATCTGTCCAAGGCAGCCTTTGTCCAGGTCCTTTAGTCCGTTGATCCTGGTGTTGAAATCTTGTCCAGTTGTTGATTCGAGAACCAAGAAGGGCCTCCAGGGACTGGGACTGGGACAGATCTCCAAGATTGGGTCTCTGCTCTGTCAGATTCCATCTGAACTGACCAAAAGAGAAAACTCTCTCACAGTCTGCTGAGCTGTGTGGTATGGTAAGGTCAATAGACCCATCAGATGGTAAGGTCAACAGACCCACCCAGCAGATGGTAAGGTCAACAGACCCAGCATAATGGTAAGGTCAACAGACCCAGCATGATGATAAGGTCAACAGACCCAGCAGATAGTAAGGTCAACAGACCCATCAGATGGTAAGGTCAACAGACCCAGCATGATGGTAAGGGCAACAGACCCATCAGATGGTAAGGTCAACAGACCCAGCATGATGGTAAGGTCAACGGACCCATCAGATGGTAAGGTCAACAGACCCAACATGATGGTAAGGTCAACAGACCCAGCATGATGGTAAGGTCAACAGACCCAGCAGATGGTGTAAGGTCAACAGACCCAGCATGATGGTGTAAGGTCAACAGACCCAGCAGATGGCAAGGTCAACAGACCCAGCATGATCCTGCAGAGTCCAGCCATTGTAGGGTATTCTTCCTTTACCCTTATCCAGTAGCTGTCCACCGTTTTCAACAAGAGAAGAGACATCTGCTACCTTGTAGTTAGAGCTCCAACTGTGTTTAACAATCGGCCAGGGAGTGTCCAGCTGAAAATAATTAAAATATAAAATATGATTGCCCAAAATATGTGGCTTTAACTCGCTCCTTACTCAACATTTTCCAGACTTTCCCACAAAGGCCATGTCCTACCAACATAAAAATTGATTTTTCAAACTCTAGCTCAAAAACGATATATACCTACATAATTTTGTTCATCAAAACGCGTTCATTTCACGATGACAAATTAGTTTCATACAATTTTGTACAGAAGAAATTTAATTGATAATCGTAACAAACATTACGATTTTCCTGTAATTGGTAAGGAGAGGGTTGAAATCAGAAATATACTGGAGTCTGGAAATAAAAAGGGAGAGCAGGAATTTCAAACTCTTCAGGAACAATTTGGACAAAGATGGAGTTGAAAAGGTGGGACGGACGACAATCATGATTGTGGTGATGATTATCGTAATCAATAGTTAAATATAATCAACAACAAAAATCAGAAAAATAACTGGAAATTAGAGAAATGACAAGTCTGTGAGAGGAGCAAGAAAAATGTATTCAGAGAAATATTGACCTGTATCTATAACAAACCTATGACTTTAGAAAATAACACATAAGAAAAGAAAAGAAAAAAACCCCCAAAAATCTGAATCAAAGAAACACACACAATAAACAATAAAAACTCACGCTAAACCAATGCTGGATATCTTGTCAGGAGGGAAAACAAGTCTCTCTCCCATTGGCTGATGACTCACTCGAAGGGTGCACAATCCAATCCTGATGGTCTTCAGAAGTGTCGGTGTACTACACGTGTGTATCAATGCATCATCAATATCATTCACATCACTGTACTACACGTGTGTATCAATGCATCAAATGTATCATCAACATCATTCACATCACTGTACAACACGTGTGTATCAATGCATCAAATGTATCATCAACATCATTCACATCACTGTACAACACGTGTGTATCAATGCATCAAATGTATCATCAACATCATTCACATCACTGTACAACACGTGTGTATCAATGCATCAAATGTATCATCAACATCATTCACATCACTGTACAACACGTGTGTATCAATGCATCAAATGTATCATCAATATCATTCACATCACTGTACTACACGTGTGTATCAATGCATCAAATGTATCATCAATATCATTCACATCACTGTACAACACGTGTGTATCAATGCATCAAATGTATCAACATCATTCACATCACTGTACAACACGTGTGTATCAATGCATCAAATGTATCATCATCATTCACATCACTGTACAACACGTGTGTATCAATGCATCAAATGTATCATCAATATCATTCACATCACTGTACAACACGTGTGTATCAATGCATCAAATGTATCAACATCATTCACATCACTGTAGGACACGTGTGTATCAATGCATCAAATGTATCATCAATATCATTCACATCACTGTACGACACGTGTGTATCAATGCATCAAATGTATCAACATCATTCACATCACTGTACGACACGTGTGTATCAATGCATCAAATGTATCATCAACATCTTTCACATCACTGTACAACACGTGTGTATCAATGCATCAAATGTATCATCAACATCATTCACATCACTGTACAACACGTGTGTATCAATGCATCAAATGTATCATCAACATCATTCACATCACTGTACTACACGTGTGTATCAATGCATCAAATGTATCATCAATATCATTCACATCACTGTACTACACGTGTGTATCAATGCATCAAATGTATCATCAACATCATTCACATCACTGTACTACACGTGTGTATCAATGCATCAAATGTATCATCAACATCATTCACATCACTGTACTACACGTGTGTATCAATGCATCAAATGTATCATCAATATCATTCACATCACTGTACTACACGTGTGTATCAATGCATCAAATGTATCATCAATATCATTCACATCACACATCTTTTAAAAAATCGTATTAAATCCACTAAAATCGTATCGGCGTATTCGGGGTCCAAAAATCGTACTAAAATACGCGAAATCGTACTGGTAGGCAGGTCTGGATCCCCACTAAGAGGAATACACTCAAATGTTTACAACCAAGTATAATATGTAAACAATACATAATAAAGTGCATAACAGAGAGATGATTTACCAGACGAAAAAAAAAGTCATCTCCCAAAACTCTAACTGTACATTCGACTGTTTCCCTCCAAGCCAGGATATCCGGCCAGGGCCAGGACAAAACCAAGTAACCTTATTCCAAGACAAAGACAGAAAGCATGTTGGAAAACAGATATAGGGGGATAGAAGACACAGTAAGTGACCTCCCCGCCCACTATGGGAGGTCAGGAACCCCACCCCATGGTATCACTTAGAAAATATTCTTGCTGACTTGGTGGTCTCAAACATGACATGACAAATTTGAATTTTGTGATTTTTCTGCACGTCATTAACATTCAACACGTGGAAATGGGGAAAACAAAAACACAAAGAAACAAAACAAATAAAAAATGCAAATAACAGAGGAAATCTTCTATAACATTTGTTTTGTATTAAATTCATTTTATCAATAAAATTACATTATAATAATTTGACATCAACACAAGTTACTCATCCCCCCCCCCAATTTCCTTGCTAGTGTAGTGTATCATTTTTTCCCCTTCCCCCCTCCCTTCCCTTTCCCCTTTCCTCCTTTCTTCATCTTCTTCTTCTTCAACCTCATCTCTTGCTTCGCCTTCTGTTTCCGAACTTTCAGAATCTGCTCGGCAGACTTTCTCTCCTTCTTGAACTTTGACTTTTTGCTGCGTCTGCTCGCGTCGTTCTCGCCCTCTTGACCTTGGGTGTGCCCTATTGCAAAAGAAAGATCACAGAATAGATATGAAAAGAAATTGTTCATTTAATTTAGTTATCATGTTATGTCAAAATTACAAAATAATCAGGTGAGAAAACGTTGTCACTACATTGTTGGGTAAAGAGCTTTGAACACGTTCAGTGGATATTGGGCTATATAAGTGCTGTAGGTTATTTCTAGGTCTAGTTAACTTCAACTATAGGGAATGAGAATAGTGGAAGAGTAGCGTCCCTTGATTGGACGTCACCGGCAGAAAAGTTATTAGAGAGAGAACGTCATGTTGGTTGTTCGCATGCGTCTTTCGTCCTCGCTTCCGTCCAATCAAGGGACGCTACTCTTCCGCTAATCTCATTCCCTATACAGGGCCTATTCAATAAAATTTCAAAATAAATAAAGTAAAATTTCCTTAATTCATCCTCACGAAACATTCTATCTTGAGTCTTGGGGGGGGGGGGGGGGGGGGGACAAAAAACAAAAACAAAAAATACCAAGAATTTATATAGCACAATATCCACTAAACATGCTCAAAGCACTTTACAAGGGGTTCCTAGCCAACAGCAACATTTACGATGTAGGACAAGACATGATGCCTGTAAGGCGATATTACATTTTTTTCCAGACAGAGATAACACTGTTAACGTCCAGGTTTTCATTTTCTTCTCATGTCCGTCTCTCAATCTCTCAATTTTTTATCCATGTCATTTTTCAACCTGGACAAAAAATGATTAAAGCAAAATCCTTCTTGTTATTCTTGGAACTCCTAAATGTCGACGCCTTCTTGATTCAAAAGGCCAGGAAACGATCTTCTTACAAATAAAACGAGTCAATCCGAGCCATAAGGCTCATGGAGCCACAGTTTATCTCATTGTCTATAGCGGTTAAAAGGCAATAGCAATTCCTTGCTGCTTGCTACCCTTTGAATAGAACTCTTGTCTATCGCAAAGTACTTTCCACCAGATTGAACAGACCCAGCTACTCAGACGTTTACCAGTTCCTTCGTCTTGGTGGTGGATTCTCTTCCAACTGAACGATTTCCATTTATGTGGCTATGTGGTCTTGTGGTATGACACTTACTTTCGGATCGGAAGGTCCTGGATTCGAGCCTCGCTCGACACATAGTTGAGCCCTTGGAAAAGGCTCTTTACTCACATTCTCTCACCGTACTCGGGTGTAAAATGAGAATCTGGCTGTTAACAGCGTTGTCTCTGTCCGATAGGTTTGTAATATTGCCAAACAGGCGTCATGTCTCGTCATAAAAGTTAAGTGTTGCTGTTGGCCAGGAACCCCTTGTAAAATGCTTTGAGCACGTTTAGTGGATATTGCCCTATATAAAAGCTCAAGTTGTTTTTTACAAATAAATCCCAGACTTACAATTTCGTCCTTTGAAGCCGATCACTTTAAATCCTTTCTTTCCTTTCTTCTTTCCACTGCTGTTATCGTTGTCGTCATCATCATTGCCATCATTGTCACCAGTAAAGTCTGTGTTGTTTCTGCTCTTCCAGTTGGCATAAGTAAAAATAACGGTTAAGGAAAAATTTGTGTGACATATTCAGTCGAAAGGTGAATATATTGGATTTGCAATATTTTTCATTTTCTGAAAGAATATTCTCCCCAGAGCATTTTAATCTTTATATGAAGTAAATTGGGTGATTTTTATGAAGTTATGGTCGGATGTATGGGAAAGGTATCCAGCAACTTTTCTCAAATTTCATACTTTTTCAACTTTTTTCCAGGACCTTCCAATATGAAACCGAGTGTCTTACCACAGACCATATATAGCAAAGGAAAAGAAAAAAAAAAAAAGAATTTAGATCTAAAAAAGTATTTGGGACAGTGCCAGTCCACGAAGGCTGATTTTAGGGATGTTTTTTTTTTTTTTGCTTCTATTTTTCTTTCTTGCTTTGTCCGGCACCGTTTCATACACACTTTGTCAGATCTTTGTCTTACACCAGTGCCTGCTCCCTACTTTCTCAAAGTGACGAATGTAAGACACAGTTTAGACAAAGCAGATAGGAAAGAAAAATAGTAATATCCATCAGCACCAACTCTCCTTGTTTTTTCAAGTAAAATAGAAAAAATAATATTAATAAAATAAATAAAATGATAATAATATAATAATATTTATAATATAATAAATAATATAATAATATAATAATAATATAATAATAATAATATAATATAATATAAATAATATAATAATGATAATAATAATAATAATAATAATAATAATGATAATAATAATAATATAATAATAATAATAATAATAATAATAATATGATAATAATAATAATGATAATAATAATAATGATAATAATAATAATAATAATAATAATAATAATAATAATAATAATAATAATAATAATATAATAATAATAATATAATAAAAATAATAATAATAATAATAATAATAATAATAATATGATAATAATAATAATATAATAATAATAATAATAATAATAATAATAATAATATAATAATAATATAATAATAATAATAATAATAATAATAATAATAATGATAATAATAATAATAATAATATAATAATAATAATTAATATAATAATAATAATAATAATAATATAATTAATAAATAATAATAATATAATGATAATAATAATAATGATAATAATATATAATGATAATAATAATAATAATTAATAATGATGATAATGATAATAATAATAATGATAATAATAATAATCATAATAATAATAATGATAATAATAATAATAATAATAATAATAATAATAGTAATAGTAATAATAATAATAATAATAATAATAATAATAATAATAATAATAATAATAGTAATAATAATAATAATAGTAATAATAATAATAATGATAATAATAATAATAATAATAATAATAATAATAATGATAATAATAATAATGATAATAATAATGATAATAATAATAATAATAATGATAATAATAATAATAATAATAATAATGATAATAATGATAATAATAATAATGTTTTTTTTTTTTTTTTTTTTTTTTTTTTTGTTTGTTGCTTTAGGTCTCTTCCAACACAATTGAGGTTATATGAGAGACCGCTGAAACAAAAAAAACAAGCAATAGATATCATAAGCTAAATTATAAATAACCAAGAACAAACAGGCAGAAGATTTACAGGAAAAAAAATATCCCCTGTCAAAAATACAATCACAAACCAAAGAAGCAGGATAGGCTAGTAAAGAGAAGAAGAAACGACATCACTATCGGATCGTACACCCATGTGAACATCATAGGTATATGGTTCAAGGGTGATGCTCCCATCCAACCACCCGCTAATAATAATGATAATAATAATAATAATAATAATAATAATAATAATAATAGTAATAATAATAATATTTTAATCATGATTACGATTCCATGTAATCAATACTATTGACCACCACACAAAAGGATATGCATTGGATTTGTAAGAGGCAGAGATCCAAACTCCACTCTCTGTCTTGATCATCGTCTTCCTCTTCGTTTCCTCCGACGTGTCCGTCACAAATTTCTTCTTTTGTCTATCCCTGAAATGGACCAAAAAAAAAAGTTTTTAAATCACAACTACAGTAGAATCCCAATAAAGACACCCCCCCCCCTCCCCATCCAGCCACCCAAAAAGAAAAACACACCAAACCACCCCCCCCCCCCCCCCCCAAAAAAAAAAAAAAAAAAAAAAAAAACACCAGACAATTCCTTTCATGAAGAATAGAAAGAAAAATATAGAGTCTCTAACATGTATGATAAAATTCAAGATTTCACAAATTATCCCTGGCCAATTTACGAGTCAGAGATCCCAAATCTTTGGATTCAACGAGAGAAATTCAATTCAGTACCAAATACAAACATCAATAAATAATAACAAGTACAATTATTATGCTTCGGCTTTAAAAAATAAATAAATTAAAACTCAAGTCCAATGTAAATTTCCCCTCCTACCATTTCCGTCGTTTCTTTGGGGCCGAGTCCACGTCATCGTTGGTGAAATCCAAGACGGCCTCCTTGGCCTCTCTCTCAAAGTTACTCCCGATAGACAACCTGTGAAACAATGGAATCCTTTTGTAAATTGTGACAGTGCATGACATCATCAGTCGGGAGTTGAACATTTTGCATTTGCATTTTATTTTTTTTTCATTTTCTGAAAGCAATTGCTCCCCAGAGCATTTTAATTTTTATTTGAAGTAAATCGGGTGAATTTTCATGAAGTTATGGTCAGATGTATGGGAAAGGTATCCAGCAACTTTTCTCAAATTTCATACTTTTTCAACTTGACTAGCTGTAAAAAAAATATTTAGAAGTGAAATTAAGCTTTGACATTTCCCGAAGATGTACAAAAAGGGTTGATTTAATTAAATTTTTGACAAGAGCTCATTTTTTGATAAAAATTGACCTTCTAACTAAACTTGGCAATATCTCAGTTCAAACCTTTTCACCATCCGACTGTTTATGTCATTCACTGTATCATATACTCTAGATTTAGAGCCTTTTTTTGTTCCTTGTTTTAATTTGCTAGTCAAAAAAATCATAATCCTGGGATATGCAAATGCAAGGGTCCTTTTCATACACATCAAGTTCTTCCCCCCCTCTCCATATTGCCAAATCGGGACTAATGTAGTATCTTCTGTTTGTTAATGGTATCAGTTTATTTTTTGGTTCCATTTACCATTTTTTCCCACTTTCATGTATGTTGTCATCAAATTGTGTGATTTATTGGCGAAAGCCTAAGATTGAATAAACTTTGAAACTTTGTTATTTTGTTTGACCTACTTTCCCAACGATTCGACCACCAGCCAATCCAATCCAAACCTCACCCTTTCTCCGAGGCGTAATCCGACGGTAGATATTGGATAAAATTTTCCTTGTCCTTCACTTCTCCCACGTCTTCCTGTTTCCTTTTCTTTGACTCCCTCATGTATTTCTTTTTGGTTGTCACCACTTGGTTAAACACAGCCTGGTTAGTGGATACGGATAATAAATGTGACAATCAAAAGGATAAGATTTGGTTGATAAACAGAAAGTGAGTTACTTGAAATGTTTGGTTAGAATAGGGTTTATGGAAAAAGTTGGTCATAGCATACAAACAATATCCAACACTGCCTATGACCAGTTGCTAACTGATTGGAGTGGAGTAATAAAATAATAAAAATTGAAATTATTTCTAACCTAAAAGATACAAAAGATGGTCATCGTTGTAGAAACAAATATATATATATATATATATATTATATATATATATATATATATAAATATATATATAAGTAATAAATAAATATAAATATATAAGCTAAACATATTCTATTATTGTGAACTGACACAAACAAATGCGTAAAATCTTTTATTTCATTTACTTGAAAAAAAAAGAAAAAAAAAACAACCCAAAAAACAAAAAAAACAAACAAAACCAGTAAGCAAAAAAGAAAGAACAGAAAATTTTTTTTTAAAAAGTAACTACTTGAGATGTGTTTTGTTTTATATAAAACTACTTTTAAGCAGATGTGTAGCTCTGTACAAATATGTGTTTAAACATATTCTAAAGTCCTTGTGTTGGTAAAGTTTAAATTTGAAGAAAGAATTCGGAATCTGATCACATTTGGCAACTCAAAAAATCTGGGTATACCAAACATGGTTTTTTAAGGAAGGCCTGAATTTAAAAAAAATTTTAAAAATATAGAAGAAGAAGAAGAAGTAAAAGAATGAGTAGTAACGAAAAAATAGGAGGAAAGAAAGAAAGAAAGAAAGAAAAAAAGAAAAAAAAGAAGAAAAGAATGAATAATAGAAAGAAAGAAAGTGACAAAGAAAAAAGAAACGTTGTAGAAGAGGAATATGATATAAACATTTTCTCACACTGATCTCATCGTCATCTGCCAGTGCGACCTCTGAACTTTTATGACCGGATGAAAAACCAGACAAGACATTCTGGGACGTGACCAACGATGATGAAAACGACGACGCCTTCACCCTGGCCTCTTCCTCCTCTTCTCTCTCCCTCTTTTTCCTCCTCTCCTCATTCTTGTTGATAATCCCATCATGCATCTCCCTCTTTGCTTTCATCACCTCGAAACTAGTCTTCTTGCTGGTTGAATTGATTTCAAAGATTGTCTGGGGAGGGAAAGAAGAAGGGTTTTGAGTCTGAAACATTCTGTGTTTGGTATTTTGTTCTTCTCTAAAAACTGATAAATTCATTTTTCTATATTATTTTTGAACAGTCCTACTTCTAGAGGCTTAGTATCACATTTATAAAAGGCTTTTAAAATAGAAGAAAGTAAAAAAAAAAAAATTTTAACTTACGGATTTTGGTTTATAGGATTTTAAGGCATTTATCATGGACAGCCTGGCTCCCTGCTCTTCTAACGTGGAAAGCTCTGGGGGGAAAAAGTTTTAAAAATTCATATAGGAATAAATTAACTTGAAATGAGATAGATCCACAAACATTTAAAAAGACGCCATTGATAAATTCATCACCCAATAATCTAAAGGATGAAAAAAAAAAATAGAAAGAAAGAAATTGAAAGAATTCATTTTTTAAAATGATATAATATAAACTTTTGCATTCAAATTGTTTACCAATCTTCTTCACAGCTGTAAAAGTAAGGGTTATCTAGGAGGAGAATAAAATTCTAATGCCAAACATCAAAGGAAGCAAGCAAAATGAAATGAATAATTCCAAAGCTGTTGATTCCGAGAACAGCATGGCATTGCTATATGGCCTTTGATTTCAATAACCCCTGCCATGTTGTGTGACCTTGAACAAGATCCTTTGTCCAAGCTCACGTTGCGGTGCTGCACTGTGGCCAAAGCTAGGATGTTCCAGTCTTCACTTAGAATAGACCCTAAAAACATGTAATTAATTTAATTCGTTTTGTTCTTTTATTTTTTCTTTTTTTTTTTCCGACCATATGTTGAATAGTTCAGGGTGGCCAATTCAGGAGGCAAAAAGTTTACTGAACTTTTACACGAACACATCGACCGATTCCTTTCGGAGTTCTGAACTCCAGTAAAAAGACACAATTATGAACTTACTTTTTTTCCCATTCAGAAGGTGATACTGAGGTCTTTTAACAAACTGAATACCGTAATATATGGAAAATTGGAAACCTTGATAGTTTTAGTTTGTTCAATCAAAAAGTCTCTTTTTTTTTTAAACCTCAGGAATGAGAGACATTCAATGTTTGTCACCACTTTGCCAGTGTAGTTTTATCTTCTTATATATACATACAACAATAAACATGGGCATAGGGATATTAACCTTAATAATAATAATAATAATAATAATAATAATAATAATAATAATAATAATAATAATAATAATAATAATAATAATAAAAAAGTCTCTTCTTATTGGATATCATCATCACCATTATCATCATCTGCATCAACATAATAATAAAAACCACACAATCAACATCACCATCATCTGCATGTAACTGCGTATTCAATTATGGATGGCATTTATAATGCGTCGTCAATCGCCACAGACAGCAGGTTGTTCCTGGCACTGAGGTACTTACGGAAGATGGGATGGATGCCAAGTTTGATGCCGTCCATCGCAAGTTGTTTTATTCTACGGACAGACTCGTTGGCTGGGGCGGGTCGAGATACCAGGTATTTCTTGTAGGCATTGGCACAACTCTTCTCAAGGCCAATCTGGCAGGAAAAAGTACAAATAAAGATTTTATAGACACTTTTTGTCCTGCACTGTATGTAAAAACGTTTTTTTAAAAATGTCAAACATAAAATTAGACAGACTCTCTATCAAAAAAAAGTACAAGTAGAAATACATTGAATTATTGAAAAATAGTTGATAATAAAATCAAATTCCCTTTATTCATCCCATAGGGGGAAATTCGTCTCTAGGGTCTATTCCAAGGGATGACTGGAATAACCAAGGTGTCAGCTACAGTGCAGCGCCGCAAAGTGAGCAAGAGCGTGGTGACCTGCTTAAGGCCACACAGGTATTCCAACTCTGTACCTTTCCGATACGAACTAAAGACTGCACTGCCCCATATCTGTTCTTTCATTCAGTTGGAAAAAAAGAATAAGAGGAAAGAAAAAAAATAATTGTTTTTTTCTTTTCTTTATCAAAACATTACGATGAAGAGTTTGGTGTCCAATTTCAGCAAACCCAATGCAATTATCTACACTGTTGTATCTAAACTCCTACTCAATCGAAAACAAAAAACTTTCCAAATACAATCAAGCCGCTTGAATAATTAGGATGATAAAATTTAAAAAATTTTCACCACAATATTTTCATTTTTTATCTTTCAAAATCTTGGTTAAAATTGAGAGTCTGGCCCTCTGAAAACTGTTAAGACAAAATCCGTAAAATAATTAAATCATTGCTAGGTCTGTTGTTGTCACCATCAAGGTCATAACCGCCATATCTTCATGATATTTGTTTTGTCTCCACCAAACTTTTCTTTTTAACAAGACTGATTTAATAAAAGATGCTGATGTGGTTTTGTCACTGTTGCCACACAAAAAAACCTAAAAGTTTTAAGAATCTCCTATGATGGTGAGCAGGTTTGTAACAAAAGGGTTGTGGACATAACGATAGCAATGACAGATTGCAGTCTTACCAGTTCGGTGGAGTCTGAGATGATTTGTCTGACAACGGCATCCTTGTCGTCTAGAATACTCTGTGGAACTTCTCCAAGCGTGCCGTCTTCATCTGGAACCGTCCAATCAAATCAAATCAAATCCAATCAAATCAACGATAAGCCAAATCATGAACCGTTTATTACAAATCTTTTCCTTGCATCTGCTCAGAAAATGTTTTAACATCTTAGAGTACACAACACTCATCCCCTTTAGGGTCAAATTGTTCAATCTGTAAGAAACTGCTGTCTGTTGTCCATATCGACTAAAAGTGAAAGACACCAAATTAAATATCTTTTCTATTTTCCAGTGTCAGGCGTTTTAATTATGAAAATGCTCAATAACACTCCTATGAATGTATTTATTCATTTGTCTACTTATTTATTTATTTATTTATACCATCATGTAATTTTGTATTCCTTTTACACCAGTAGATTTATTGCTATATTTTTACTTATTCTCATATATATGTCCATAACCTATCTAATAAGTCTATTAATGATATTCACCCCAATTTTATTTTTATTCTAAACACGATACACATTTTACCTTTTTTTGTTTTCTAATCAATGTTTTGTGATATGGTTGCAAATATTTATTGGATTTTTATTATCAAGAGTTAAAAGTTTACTGAACTTTTACACGGACACATCGACCGACCACTGAACCGTGTATTCACAGAAAATTGGCAACCTTGTATTATGTACGTACGTCTGATGATCTTGTGCACTATGCAAAGAGTTATGGAATCTTCCCTGTAATATTTTTTGGTAAGATTTCATGTAATTTGACAGGCTTGCTGATTTTAGCCAGTTTGACTGACAATTTAAGGTCTATCACTAGAACTAACCAAAAAAATCCATAACTTGTCATGTGAGTAGAGGGCGTCCAGAACGGGTTTGTCTTTACTTCAAACTAAAAATGTGACCTTTACTTTAAAATTAACTCTTTCAGTGCTGAGGCTATATTCACATTTCCGTCACAAAATGGCTGACACCTGATTGAGGCAGCATGAAAATGACAAGCTAAGACAAAGTGACATTCAAATTCGTCCCAAAATCTCAAATATATTACCCCCCTAGGGCCAATTGAATACTCTGATGAAAGAAATGATACCATTGGTTCAATTTAAAGTACTTTTGTAGAAAGTAGGATTGGATTACACTATTGTTTTTGCCTTTCAAGACCGACGGCACTGTGCAGCCATTGGTCAGTAGAACAGATTCTGCTCTGGCTACACAGTGCGGCCAATGGCACTGAATGAGTTAAAGTGTGACATTAACCTAAATTTCCGGCTATGTTGTCCTGAGAGCAAAGATACGATTGTGACAATGAAATTACCTTCTGCGTGTTTTCCCAGAATCACTGGTTTAAGGGGACGACCAAGGAACACGTGTAAATCCACTACGTGTGCCATTTCATCGTTACACAGCAACGAATACGCCACACCACTACGGCCAGCACGGGCCACACGACCTGAATAGGAATACCAAACAAAAAGAATGACAAATTAACACGTGTCATGCTATTTGGAGATACCACAAGTAAAATGTATAGTTTAGAAAATATCATGTTCATTCCTCCAATACCCATCCATCACTTGGTAAACCTAATTCTTGTTTGTTTTAAAGGGTTTTACGGTGCTAGCAACACATTTAGGTCATATCAGTGCCAGTAAAAAGGAAGAAAATGGGATAGTAAAAACATTCTTGATGTTCAATCAAAAGGACTTGAGGAAAAAGTATTGTTTTTGTGTTTAAGTCTCATCCGGACACAAGCACAAAATGCAACTAAGAGGAATACATTCAAATACTACATTATACATTCAAAATAACAAAGATAACAATACATAACAGAGAGATGATTTACAAGGAAAAAATATCATCTACCAAAATAATAACTATGAATTTGACTTTCCCTCCCAGCTAGGACTCCGGCCAGGGCCAGGACAAAACCAAGTAATCTCATTCTAAGACAAAGACAGAAAGCATGTTGGAAAACAGACATAAGGGGATAGAAGACAGTATGTACCTCCCTGCCCACTATGGGAGGTCAGGAACCCCACCCAGGAGGAAAAAGTAAGACAAAGGGGAATGGTTCAAATTGGTAACAGATTTAGATTCCAAGAGCACACTATCAGTGTAAGTTTGAGATCACCTAAAAGTCTCACCCAGACACCAGCATAAGATCCCACTAAGAGGAACAATTGTTTCTTTAGTTTGTTTTTAAGGATTTTACGGCACTTGCAACACATTTAGGTCATATCAGCGCCAGTAAAAAGGAAGAAAATGGGATAGTAAAAAGTTCTAGAATTACAATTAAAGCACCCAAGAGACAGTAACACAGGGGAACTGGGAACAAACAGGAATCAGATGTAGATTCCAAGAGCATACCACCAGTGTTCTTAGTTTGAGATCACCTATAAGTCTCATTCGGACACAAGCACAAAGTCCAACAAAGAGGAATACACTCAAATATATTCAAATAACAAATATAATAATAATATATAACAGAGAGATGATTTACAAATATCACAGAGACGCCAACTTTAAATTTGGCTCGCAGGAGTTTCAGACACCACTCGTAGGAATTTCAATGCCGAAAGAGGAATTTCCGCACACAAGAAAAAGGAATTGGAATGGTATTTTGCATTGTGTTTACATATTGTATAGTTCTAAATAGATAACTGATTAGAATTGTATTATGATACATAAACACGTTGCCAAATACAATCCCAAAGTTTCCTTATTTCAAATGAAGTAAAGCGCCAAAACCTAATGGTAGAGATTGTAGTACTTGGTGGGAGTGGGAATGAAGTGGTGCTGATGGTTATTGTAGTAGTGGTAGTAATGATGAAGATGTGATAGTGGTTGTTGTTGTAGTAGTTGTGGTCGTGATGATAATGATGTGGTGGTGGTTGTAGTAGTGGTGGTAGTGATGTTGATGTGGTGGTGATGGTGGTTGTAGTACAAATGGTAGTGATGATAATGTGGTAGTGGTGGTTGTAGTAGTAGTGGTAGTGATGCTGATGTGGTGGTGGTGGTTGTAGTAGTAGTAGCAGTAGTGATGATGTGGTGGTGATTCTAATAGTAGTGGTCGTGATGATGAATGGTGCTGGTGGTTGTAGTAGTAGTGGTAGTGATGATGATGTTGTAGTGGTAGTTGTAGTAGTGTTAGTGGTAGTGATGATGTGGTGGTGATTGTAATACTAGTGGTCGTGATGATGAATGGTGCTGGTGGTTGTAGTAGTAGTGGTAGTGATGATGATGTTGTATGTTGTAGTGGTAGTTGTAGTAGTGGTAGTGATGATGTGATAGTGGTGGTTGTAGTAGTAGTGGTAGTGATGATGATGTGGTGATGGTGGTTGTAGTAGTAGTGGTAGTGATGATGATGTGGTGGTGGTGGTTGTAGTAGCAGTGGTAATGATGATGCAGTGGTGGTGGTTATAGTAGTAGTAGTGGTAGTGATGATGATGTGATAGTGGTGGTTGTAGTAGTAGTGGTAGTTGCAGTGATGATGATGATGATGTGGTGGTGGTTGTAGTAGTAGTGGTAGTGATGATGTGGTGGTGGTGGTGATTGTAATAGGAGTGATAGTTGTAGTGATGATGTGGTGGTGGTGGTTGTAGTAGTAGTGGTAGTGATGATGTTGATGTTGTAGTGGTGGTTGTAGTAGTAGTAGTGGTAGTGATGATGATGTGGTGATGGTGGTTGTAGTAGTAGTGGTAGTGATGATGATGTGGTGCTGGTGGTTGTAGTAGTAGTGGTAGTGATTATAATGATGTTGTAGTGGTGGTTGTAGTAGTAGTATTAGTAGTGGTAGTGATGATGATGTGGTGGTGGTGGTTGTAGTAGCAGTGGTAGTGATGACGATGTGGCGGTGGTGGTGGTAGTTGTAGTAGTAGCAGTGGTGGTAGTGATGAAGATTAGGTGGTGGTGGTGGTGCTTGCAGCAGTAGTGGTAGTGATAATGATGTGGTGGTGGTTGTAGTAGTGGTGGTGGTAGTGATGATGATGTGGTTGTGATGATGGTTGTAGTACAAATGGTAGTGATGATGAACTGGTAGTGGTGGTTGTAGTAGTAGTAGCAGTAGTGATGATGTGGTGGTGGTAGTAGTAGTAGTGGTAATGATGATGTGGTGGTGGTGGTTGTAGTAGTAGTGGTTGATGATGTGGTGGTGGTGGTGGTTGTAGTTGTAGTGGTAATGATGATGCAGTGGTGGTGGTTATAGTAGTAGTAGTGGTAGTGATGATGGTGGTGGTTGTAGTAGTAGTGGTAGTGATGATGATGTGATAGTGGTGGTTGTAGTAGTAGTGGTAGTGATGATGATGTGGTGGTGGTGGTTGTAATAGTGATGGTAGTTGTGGTAGTGATGATGATGTGGTGGTGGTGATTGTAGTAGTTGTTGTGGTACTGATGATGATGTGGTGGTGGTGGTTGTAGTAGTAGTGGTAGTGATGATGATGTGGTGGTGGTGATTGCAGTAGTAGTGGTAGTGATGATGGTTGTAATACTAGTGGCAATGATGATGATGTGGTTGTTGGAAAAGGGGGGGGGGGGGGGGGGGGGGTATCCTTGGAACAAATTGACCTCACCGGAATTTGACGGAAGTTGCCCGGAGCCCGGAATGTTTTGCTCCAGACCGGAGTTTTTTCCGGTGAAACCGGAGTTTTGGCATCACTGAATATCATCTCCCAAAACAATAACTATGCATTTGATATTATTTGAGATTATATTGGGAACAAAAAATAAAAGCAACCCAAAAACAATCACCAAATATTGTTTAGGAGCAACAAAATTACAAATGCTTGCTTCTCGATATTTCTAGATATCTAACGAAGTAAGAACAGTGAATTAACCAACATCAAAATAAAAACTTTGAAACTTTTCTCCTCACCGACTCTATGTACAAACAGTTTTGGTTTGCCAGGGAAATTAAAGTTGATGACGTTATCCAGTAAAGGCACGTCGATTCCTCGGGCTGCCAGATCGGTGACAATCAAGATTTTACACTTCCCGACAGCAAATTTCGCTGCGTTGATTTTTCTGGCCGCCTGGTCCAGGGAGCTGTAGATGTAGGTGGCATTGAGACCTGCCTTCATCAGAAGCTGTGACAAAGAAAGAATGGGATACAGAGAAAACAAAAGTAAAACTTTTCCTATAAAACAAATATTTACTAAAATCTTCTTTCAGTAAAAATTATTGAATTGTTCAAGCTTTACCATGAGTTAAAATAAATAATAGCAATAATGATAATAATAATAATAATAATAATAATAATAATAATAATAATAATAATAATAATAATAATAATAATAATAATAATAATAATAATAATAATAATAATAAAAAATACTAATTTTATAGATCAGTCATCGAACATGTGTTGTCTTTTTGCATATCAGTCAAGGGGGGAGTCTAAAAATAAAAAACAATTCTCATGACTCTGACGGGCAAAGGTGCCAACCAACCTCGACCATATAAAAAGATTTATCATATTTTCCCAAATATTTAGGCTGGTTTTCTCATATTTTCTTCCCATAAAAGTCATACTTTCAACACCAGCAACTATCCTAATTCCAATACTTAATATTCACTGAATTTATGGAGACATTTTTTTGGACAGAGACAACGCTGTTAACGGCCAGGTACTCATTTTACACCTGAGTATGGTGAGAGAATGTGAGTAGAGAACTTTCTCCAAGGACTCAACTATGCGATGAGTGAGGCTCGAAACCCAGGACCTTCTGATCCGACAGTAATTGCCATACCACTAGACCACAAAACTGCCAATCTTACCAAATGTAAAAACTCGACATGATGCTTGGTCGCGGCAAACACGATCGTCTGCTCGTCGGGGTCGATGACTTGTTTCAACATGTACAACAACAAAGCCAGCTTCTCCGATTCCCGGCATTGGATGAACGTCAGCTGTGGAGAAATAAACATCATTTTACAAACGAAAAGTTAAAGAGTTTAACAGAGCTATCTAAGCATTGAGATCATGTTAGCATCTAAATAATAATAGTAGTGGTAATTAAATACGGGGGGGGGGGGGTGAAGTGGCTAGGTGTTTAAGTCATTGCACTGTGACCCAGAGGTCCCGTGTTCGAGCCCAGTTTCAAGCACTTTTGTATTTTTTTCCTTGGGCAAGATTATTAACCCCCAGTTTGCTCACTTCGGACAACATGGGAGACTGTTGACATCAGACATCTTGTTTGATGAATCATCTATATTCCTTCATGGAATGCCTAGACGACGAAATCGTATGATGTTGAGGTGGAAGGGTATTAAAAAAAAATTTTAAAAATACAATTGTAGATCTATTCACGACAGCTGATACCGATGGAATGTGAAGAACCCGATTTTGAAATATTAAAGCTACATTAATTCAAAGCAATCTGTCTTCAATCATGAATTGAAGCACTAAATAATAGCAATAACACGTCTGGCACAAACCGAGAAAGAACTGAAAATATGAAAGTGAGGTTATTCATCAGATTCACACATCACATGAGAGAGTTCCTGATCAACGGCAATCTTGAAAGCCACATTTGTCTGGAATCTATGTACGTTGTTCCAATGACTAAAATATAAAGATGCCTAAATTAAATGAGGCAATAAAATGTATAGTAAAATATAGGGAGTAAAAATCGATTTTTAGAACTGTTAGTCATTGGAGAAATTGGAAAAAATAATAATATAGGGTGTCAAAATGACTTTTATCAAAGATACAAAGTAATAATAATAATAATAATAATAATAATAATAATAATAATAATAATAATAATAATAATAATAGATCTTTATTGCCCATAAATATGGCAATTTGTCATTTAGTTACACATGTTATAACGAAACGACGTTTCGGCCATTTGCCTTCTTAAGGTAAACAATATGTTCTATTACATTTTTTTGTTCTTGTTTACCTGAAGAAGGTCAAGGTCAAAATGTTGTTTACTTTTGTTTGTATCTTTTATAAAAGTCATTTTTACTCCCTATATTATTATTTTGTCCAATTTCTCCAATGACTAACAGTTCTAAAAATCAAAGAGTTTCTCCAAAAATTTGATGAACAGCCTCGATGAAAATTTTGAATTTGTTCTCTCCTTCTCGTCACCCCCATCAACTGATTCCAGTCACATGAGAAAATCTAAAAAAATAAAAATAGTCCTTGAGGGCCATTTGACTTATGGAGCCAGAGTTTAATCCAGGTTTCTTTACCATGAAACAGACAATAGCATTTGTTTACTGCCCTTTGGATAGGACGCTAATCCATCACAAAGTACTTTCCACAAGATCGAACAATCCCAGCTACTCAATCAATGCTGAATGGACATGGTATCCGAAAAAAAAATCTCGACTTCACCCAAGGTTGATCTAGCTCCCTTTCCTTGTGAAGCCAGTGCTCTACCATCTGAGCTATCTAAAAAGTAAGCACACACACAAAAAAATAAAAAATTCTCAAAACCTTGAGGTTTTCGCTGAGTTTGCTATCCACGTCCAGCCTGACCAGGACAGGATCGGACAGACCGGCCTTGGCAAATTCCACCAGGGACTTGGGGAGGGTGGCCGAAAACAGCAGGGTCTGGCGGGCCTCGGGTAGACGGTTCAGGAATTCTTGTAGCTGGTCCTGGAACCCCATCTCATACAGCCTGGACGCAGGGAAGGAAAACAATTTATATGCTTTAGTGGAGTTTACAGATTTGTCAAATTGAAAACTTCAAATTTAGTAATTTTAATGTCAATTTTTAGTAATTTGACAAGGAAATTCGTAATTTCTGAAATTGTATATGAACAACCACAATATTATTATTATTATTATCATCATTATTATAGTAGTAGTAATAGTAGTAGTAGTTATCATTATTATTATTTTTATTATCATACTTAGAATTAAAAATTTGTAATTTTTCATAAAATTTCGTATTTGGCCATGAAATTTGTCAAAAATTCGTAAAATTACGAAAAATTCGTAAGATTCGGCATGTATGCTTTTAGAAACAGAATTCTGGGAAAAACCCTCGGCCGTCTTCATGAGTTTTAACCCTCTCCTTACCACCTACTGGAAAATCGTCACATTTGTTATGATGCAACCGTCACTTTTCTCATACAGATTTCATTTCTGTTTGCTATATCTATAAAAACTTGACATTCTGTAATAGAGCTCATATTGTCGAACAATATTATGTATAGAATGTGCTTGTTGTTTTTCTGTTTGAGTTAGAAATGTCTGTTTTTGTGTTGGGTGGGTGTGAAGTTTTTGTGAAAATTCTGAAAATGGCTGGTAAGGAGAGTCTTAAGTGAAGTATTCATGTTTTTATTGTTTCCTGAAGAAAGGTTTTGAGCCTGAAATGTTCCGTGTTTGATATTGAGTTCTTTTTTAAGCCGTTATTTTCATTTCTGTTTATTACTAGACGCTATTGTTGATATGATGGTTTTTGTGGAACAATAAATTACAAAAATGATCATCTTTGTATCTAAAGACCCCCCCCCCCCCTCTCCCTAGTTCAATTCTATATTGATAATTAAAATTTTTGTGTCCAAAAATATATAAATTTCCATTCCACAGATTGTTTCTCCTGTGCAATCATTAATATTGATTTATTTTGTGTCAAAACAAAATTCACAACAATACCGATGAGTTTCTTGGAGGTACTTTGACCTTGAATATCCACTAAACCCGCCTTCAGTGATTTACAAGGCATTCATGGCCAGCAGCAACACTTAACATACAGGACGAGACATGAAGCCTGTTAGACGATATCACGACGAGACAACCAGGTACTCATTTTACACCTGAGTGCTGTGAGAAAGGGTGAGTAAAGAGTCTTTTCCAAGGATTCAACTATGCGCTGCTCAGAACCAGACTCAAACCTTGGACCTTCTTGACCTACCACTAAACCACATAGCTGCCCAGTCAAATTTGAATATAATGGAATGTATGTATGTAAAAGCACAAGAGCCAACTTGTGTGTTAGCTTTAGATGATATCCTTCCAGTGGGTGTGTTGAACCCGAGACATAAAGAAGTCAGGGAGGGAGGCTCTAGTTAGACTAAGGTTTGAACCGACTTTTTGGGGTGTCGTGGATAGCTCATACGGTAGAATCACGATCTCCCGGGCTAGGTGGAGTTGTCGTACGAGTAAGGTCGCTGGTCCAGCCCCCCATTGCCACTGCAAAGTTTTTATTTTCTGTTGTCTTCTGGCACGTTCCTACTCACTTAATTTCTTGTTACCTTCTAGTGCAACAACTAAAATGTCCAGACAGAAGTAAAATCAACGTTTTCTTACCGATCAGCTTCATCAAAAACGACGTATTCCACCGAGGTCAGCTTGAGCTCCATTTCCACCAAGATGTGAAGGAACCGTCCAGGGGTGGCAATCACGCTGGATGGGAAATAGATTTAGAAATTAATTCATTATCGCAATTTGGGGGTCGTGGCAGCTCAGTTGGTAGAGCACTTGTTTTGCATGCAAAGGGCCCGAGGTCGATTCTGGACACAGTCGAGATCTTTTTCTGACTCCCCTGTAGTAATTGGGTAGCTGGGTCTGTTAGATCTGATGGAAAGTACTTTGTGATAGACTAGTGTCCTATCCAAAGGGTGGCAATCACTTGCTATTTAGTTTCATGCTGTAGAAACTGGTATAAACTCGGCTCTATGGGCCCAATGGCTGTGAAGGACGACTATTATGACAACTTTATGGGAGTGCAGGCGCAGGTCAAAGTGAATTCTAAATTTGCTGCTAGAAGTCAATAGCTTAAAAAAATAAACAATTGAACAAGGATTATATGAGCTTTAAAAAAAAATAAAAGATAGAAAGAAAGAAAAACTTAACATGGAACGTTTTGGGTAGAATTACCTTTTGACTTTTATCACATTGTTTATCCTGACAAACCCTGATAAAATTTCTTCTCCTGTCTGTCTGGATCCTGAAGCCAACGTAAAACATTTACATTTTCATCGTTTTTGTTGTTGGCTTAACCCTCTCGTGTTCAGATTCTTTTTGGGGGAGCAGATAATGAGTTCCCTATATGGCCATGTCAATCATGTAGACATCCTTTGATGATATAAGCCTACTCTTTGATATCTGTAGTCGCCTTTTCGTTTTCTACGGTCACTCATGGCTAAACTCCGCCCAGAAACGATTTCATAGGTCCGTCCATCACCAAATTTCAAACTTTTGTTCTCGTGAGTTCATAAGTTTTTTGACCGAAGAACGATTGGCTACTGAGCATCTTGACCCTTCAACGATTGGTCGTTCTGGCAGCTCACGTGTCAATAGCCGTCAACAATGAATTGAATCATCGTCGATGCAGTGGAAGACGGCCATGGAATAGTTGCGTCACATCATCACGTTGTTGAATAAATTATCCAGGCATGGTCGATAGGTAAAAAAACCAAATTATGTTCTAGTTACATTTGAAACAAACAAAGTATATCACTGATCTCGTCTCTTTGAGATATAAAGAATGATATAAAAATCAAGAAAATCGGCCGATAAATAAAAAAGTTGCTAAAAAAAGCTAAAATAAACAAAAGCAATTTTTAAAATCAAATTTGTTCGTAAAACAGTTGGTTTTCAACCGATTTTTATGAAACAAAGACCAATATACTTCTTTTTTCAAGCTGATTTCAGCAATGTGACTTTCAAATTCCTCAGAATTATTTTTTTTACTTTTAGATTTTAGCTTTTAGGCCTACTCCATAAGGTGTTATATTCCTTGCATAACAATAGCGTAATACATCGACGGGGAGAAGCGTCTTTGTTTCGGCCAGCTGGATAGATAGCCTGTGATTGGTCGAAGACTTTGAGATGCTTGATTCACAATTCTACACGAATGGACCCCGGCGGTCTATCAAAGAGGTGTAACAAATTTATTTACCGACTATTTTTCTTGGTGCTAAAATTACAAAGTAATAATTTCGCATCAGAAAAAATAACTCTGAAGTTCCTATCTCTTTATTACAATAAAATTGATACCTCGAATGACAAAATCAACCCACAAATAAGGGAGTTATAAATTATTCATAATATTTTTAAAAGTTTACAATAATTGTCTTCAAAGTCATTTTTCATCACCAAAGTCGTAATTTTTTACCGATTTTTACCAAACAAAGTGCAATGTCAATGATTCTTACCCGCAAATAAAATAGGATTTAAATCGCAATTTCTGAAACATATTTTCTTTTCTGTCGGCAAATTTATAAAAATCAAAGCTGAAAACACCCTGCGACCTGTCATTTCCTTCAAAACGATTGGATTTTACTTACTGAGGCCAGTCTTGACTACCCCGCCCATGAATATTATGCCGTTGTTGGTTTTTGTCGGGTTGAATCTTAAAGAGTTAAGACGTGTTTTCAGCCAAAAATATTAAAATGGTCTAAAGAGCTGTTTTGGCTACAAATGGTTAGATGCTTATGCTGAGTTTTTTCACTTTTTTCTTCAGTATCTTTTATATATATTCATTTCAGGGATATTTTGGCCAGAGAGACTCACATTTCTCAACTAAACTTACTCACATGTCAGGGTTTTCATGCAAGGCGGCAAACTGGTCGTCCATCCTGATAAAAAAAAAAAGGTAAGAAATAAATAAAATGAGAAAATAGAACAGTTCCCAAAAAGTTCATATGTGACCCATCATCTCGAAACGGTATTATGTCGGAACGAACCAAATGCTTAAAAGCCGAATTAAATGTTAAACTGGTCAAAAATATAAATTGTAGGCATTAGCACCTTAAAATGGTATCCATTCTCCTCAATAAATCGTATCAACTCAACACAAGTCGGATATTTCTGGCTATAAATTCAATTTTCAACAGCTTAATAATCCTGACTTAATACCGTTTCGAGGCGAAGGGTCACATATATTAAAAAAAAAGAGAGAGATAATAGTGTTTAATTTAATGAAAATAGGAAAAAGTTAAACCAAAAGCAAGAGGTTCCTACATGAGTCAAAAACAATAATAATAATCATCATCATAACAATACTAACCAATGCAATGAATAAAATAACTTACTTGCCACCACCTAAAACCACAGCTGCCTTTAAGTCTGTAAACTTGCCAAGCTACAAAATAAACAAATACAAAAGTAATGTTTTGAAAATTAATAAATAAGAAAACAGTTGAAGCCAGTAATAGGAAAACAGATTTATTGAAAGAGTGAAAATGGAGAGGCTTCGTATGGGAACAAAACACACAATGGACGTTTCGGGTACAAACCCTTCCTTCGTCAGCACAAGGGTTTGTACCCGAAACGTCCATTGTCTGTTTTGTTCCCATACGAAGCCTCTCCATTTTCACTCTTTCGTTAGTATTTTACGACCACCGGCTTCAGGCAGCCCTTACCGTTTTCTACTTTACCAGATTTATTGGAACAACTGCTAACTTGGAACAAACGGTAGGTGACAGAATTTTTGATACATAATTTCTACTCGTCAATAGTAAAAGGAATACATAGCGGTTAATAGGAAAGATTTCAGATCATTAGAACGATGTTAGAATTTTTCTCTTTTTTATTTTCCAAGAAATGAAACAAAGTAAATATCCCAATTGAGATTTAACAACAATGGAAACATTCTGTGTCTTCAAATGAACAGTTTGATTTTTATACGGTAGTATGTTATACCTTATACTTATACACGCCTTTGACCATCTTGGAGAACAATTAACTAATGAGAGCTTGCATAATGTAAATAGTACACAAAGTTATTTCTGCTTACCTTTTCACGAACTCAATATAAAATAAAACAAACAGAAAAAAAACTATTTGCACAAGAAATGATTTTGCTTTTGAGCTTCAAATTATTTTCTTTTCCTTGTTGTTTATCCACCATAACATACAAGTATAAGCTCGGTTTTGAAAAAAAAAAAAAATAGAAAGAAAGAAAGAAATTTAACAAAACGTTTTACAATACCAAGTGGCTAATGCTTTAAGTGTTCAATCCTTAGTTTTGTAAAAAATATTTTTCACAATATCAAGAGACGTTATTCCAAGGCAATCTCTAGATTTGTCTGGAACCAAATCCGGAAACTTGAAATAAACTATTAATCATGCCAATATTTCATTCGTTCCTCAAATTAACTTAATGTATTTGTCTTGTAATGAAAATCAATGCAAACTTTACCTTGAGTCCCAATGATCTATGATCTATCCCTAGTCACCTCTTTGGCAAACTTTACCTTGAGTCCCAATGATCTATCCCTACTCACCTCCTTGGCAAACTTGAGTGTCTGCAATGCCAATTCCCTAGTCGGTGACATGATGACGGCCCTCACACCACTAGAGTTATGGGCCTTGAGGCGTTCAAACATCGGCACCAGGAAAGCAGCTGTTTTCCCACTTCCTGTCCTGGCCATGGCGACGACGTCTTTATGCTCTAGAATGATGGGAATAGTCTGGGGGAGAACAAGCAAAAGTTATCATGAGGTGTGTGGGGGGGGGGGGGGGTTGTGCCAGCTTACACAAAATATGTTTAATTTGAAAAAAAAACATGCATTAACCCATATTGTATGACTAACATGAAATATGAAATGCTTAAGAATTGATTAATGAAAGTTATTATTATATTAATTATTATTACTATACTTAATATTATGATTATTATTATTATTATCATTATTTACTATTGTTACAATTGTTTTCTGTTGTCACACAAGCCCATAAATTCGACTACACAATCACAACAACAATCACACATAAACAGTTCGAAGTTCACAGAGAATCACAAATAAACAGAATGAAATAAATCGGTTTTGAGATGAAGACATGACAGACTTTCACTTTCACATTGTCAGGTTTTTTGGTGGTAACGAATTCTATACAATTGGTCGTATATCCAGTCTTAACCAAATAACAAAAGTTCATCACTTTTCCACTAAATTAAGATATTTATACACATCCCAAACTGGAAGAAAAAAAGAAATATCAAAATTTGGCCAAACCTGTCTCCCAAATTCTGTACAAGTGAAAAAAACCAAAGTCCTTAGAGCCATTAATTGGGCACAGAAATCCAGGGTTTATACTGGTTTCTATAGCATGAAATAGACTATAGCAATTGCTTGATGTCCATTGGATAGGAGGCTAATCTAATGCTAAGTACTTTCTACAAGAGCTAACAGACCTAGCTACCCTATCGCTGATGAATGGACAGGGAGATAAGAAACAAATCTCGACAGCAGCTAGAATTGATCTCAGCCCCAAAATATTCGGGGAAATCTTGAAAACTCAATCAGCAGCAAGAAATATGACACTTTGGTTAAATTCATTAAAAAAAAATTTTTTTTTAAAAGAATACAATTTCACGAGGAACAGTAATCCAAAATTTCACACTTCAGATCGTTATGCCTTTAAGATGACTTTTCAACACATGCTGTACTCCGGCATAATACCAAACTGAAATGGGAGGTCACATATATTTGACTGTAAACAAACGTACTTCCAACAATTATTTTTTTTTCTTTTTTCATTTTTGAAAATATCAAATTGACAAATTCGGGAACAGCAGTCCTGCCAACTGAAAATTTCAAAACAAGTAACCAACACAATATTCATCAGTAATAAATGGTAACATTTCAGTAATAATAACTTAACCATTCAAAAATGTTACATTATGTAAAATCAACTTAGTTGTTGACGGCCACCATTACGAGTTAATGATCGACATTGTCATCATGGGTGGGAAACTGAGTGGAAGCGTTTATAACTTAAAGGAAATTTTAAGAGAATTTTCCGTCAATAAAGAAAATTTTTTTTTAACGATTTTCTATAACACTGCGACTAAATCGCTGTGAAAACAAATTCCGTCATTGTCATAAAATTTTGATAAAAATTACAGACGATCTGTAACAGTAGGCAGGTGTGGAGCAGGCACTGTATGTGAAATAGTGAGCAAGAAAGAAAAATGCAAGAAAAAAACCCCCTAAAATTCAGACAGCCTCGACTTGGGATCGAACACCAGACATTCTGATTACCAGCCAGATGTGCTACCCGATAGTCGGGACAATTTAATGCCAATATTCTTCATAAGGGTACGCATCTCTGCTGTGAACCCTAGCTAAACACAAATATCATAAGCACTTTTTCAGATCAATCATTTTAAAGATAATCATCATTGTTCTAACATCTGGTTCTTAAACATTCAGATTGTCAAATAACAAGATGTACTGTTTTATATATATCTAACGTAGGGCCTTATCTATACTAATAATACCATTTATTTTTTCCTATCAGTCAATCTATAAAATATTGATCAATGACAAGGCATGTGACTATGGCAATGAAATGGAATAAAAATCAAATCTCATAGAATACAAACCTTTCTTTGAATAGGTGTTGGTATTTTGATTAATGACAAGGCATGTGACTATGACAATGAAATGAGAATATAAATCAAATCTCATACAATACAAACCTTTCTTTGAATAGGTGTTGGTATTTTGTATCCTCTCCTCAAGACTCCCTTTAAGACCCCGAATGAAAGACCTGCACAGGATACACACCAGGTTACAGAAAATGATTTGCAAAGAAAATGAAAATAAAACATGCCAGAATCATTGAAAACAATCAAAACACACATGGAGATCTCAGAATTTCCCTTTATCATTATTATTATATAATGAAACTACGGGGGGGGGGGGGGGGGCAAATTAAAGAAAACTAAAAGAATAAATAGTTCAAAATCTAAAATAAAAAGATATTATAGATATCTAAAAGTTTAAACTTTTCTTTTATCATTTCAAGAATATTTTTCTTCTTTCTACTTGATTTGTTTTGAAGATAGGGAGAGAGAAACTGACCAGATACAACTTAAATATAATCCAAAAAGGACGGTGGTATCAGCCTTTAGATATTAGAAGAGAACAACTTGTAGAACAAATAAATTCAGTATTGCCAAGGTAGATTCAAACTCAAACAACAACATTCCATTATTCGTTTGCCTCCTTCAAAAGTAAAAGTGATTTTCCACATTAAAAAAAATATGTAGAGATAGCTAACAAAATAACTATATAATCAAAAGCTCCCACTCCAACCAGAACGGTACAAGCAATAAAATCATTTTTTTAAAAAAAAGCTTATATTAAAGCCCAACTCCTCCCCTGCTCTTGTGACAAACAGAGACTAACCACAATCCCGTTATTTGGTGGGAATAGTCATGTGATCTGAACACATGACAAATTTTATAACAGAATTTGCAATGCGTTATTTTTCATTTTTCTCTCTCGATCACCTTTGTTTGATATCCAGTTTTAGAAAGCTCAAATTCAAAAGTCAAAATTACCCATTGATTGAAATCCTCCAGACTTTTTCTTCTTGTTTTTCTGAATGTTTAGATCTCTGGTTCTTTTCACTTCATCACCAGAGTCATCGTCATTATCATCTTTGGTTGGACGCTGGTAACAAATTAAGACTCATTAATTTAATATTCCAAGTCATATAATTCTAACACAATGTAATTTGTAACGGTTACTTCTTGGTCCAATATTCTATAAACATGAACAGCTTGATGATCTTTGTGTGTATGTGGCCTTGAGTTCAACAAAAAGAAAACGCAGTATATTTATGCTTTTATTATTACTATTAACATTATTCATGGTGGTAATTGAAATTCATAGCTTGAGGGAAAAAAGAATCTTTTTAACCAAGGGCTCATGAAGACTTAGGGGACTTACTTTCAAGGGACATAATCCACTACAACAAAAAAAATTTGAAAATGTGAAGCAAAATAAGTCATTCTATTCTAATCATTTTGGGCTCATTTAAATTTAAATAGTGGCAGGTAAAACTTGGGAATTTCGAACCATGGATAAAATCATTAACAAGGTCTTTATAAATACAAAGCCATTTCAATATACGTCTACCTCGGACTTTAGAAGGATTTTTGTCTCTAATTCCTGATTATATCTTGACATCGTGTAAAGTTGTTAGAAAAGCTTTCCTTACTTTATACCAGTACCAGTTACTTTGACTGACTTTATACCAGTACCAGTTACTTTGACTGACTTTATACCAGTACCAGTTACTTTGACTGACTTTATACCAGTACCAGTTACTTTGACTGACTTTATACCAGTACCAGTTACTTTGACTGACTTTATACCAGTACCAGTTACTTTGACTGACTTTATACCAGTACCAGTTACTTTGACTGGCTTTATACCAGTACCAGTTACTTTGACTGACTTTATACCAGTACCAGTTACTTTGACTGACTTTATACCAGTACCAGTTACTTTGACTGACTTTATACCAGTACCAGTTACTTTGACTGACTTTATACCAGTACCAGTTACTTTGACTGACTTTATACCAGTACCAGTTACTTTGACTGACTTTATACCAGTACCAGTTACTTTGACTGACTTTATACCAGTACCAGTTACTTTGACTGACTTTTGCTCCTTTTTGAATGTTTTTTTAACTAGTTTCTATTTAATTTCTAATTCTAATGGATACTTCCAATTGATCAATGGTTTTGTCTTTCTCGTCAAACATAGCGGGTTTGGATTACCTGATACTGATGATAGTAACTATACTATACCCGGCCATTACTAATTCATTTGCATCAATTTTTATGGAAGTGTCAAAAATTAAAATAAATTGAAATTAAAAACAAAACAATAATTCAATAATATAAAAACAAAACAAACAAAAAAACAAAAACATCTAAATTGCCACGGAAGACTGGGACTTAGGACACCCAGACTCGAGTCCGAATAGCCCCAGCCTTCTCTTCGAGATGTCTGCTGACTGCTGAAATCAAAATTTTACTCATCAGTAGGCACTTTGATAACTCCAGTCCAGTGGCCGCCGATAGGCTCACTGTAAGGTGAAACTCGTTTTTTGGAACTTTATTTTTGACCCTTTACCGTGTTGGTCACCATGGCGTTATCTGTGAACCTATGTGACTAATTTTGGTATCATTATAAAGGGCACAAAACAAGCTTTCCAACGGTGTATTTCATTCTCAATTCCTGATTGTATTTCTCAGAAAACTTATGTAATAAAAATTTATACATTTTTGAATTATAAGAACTTTATAAATTATGGATACATTTTAATTATACTTCATACATCGATAGACAATTAATTGAAGAGCATCTCTGCCAAATTTCATCAAAATTGATACACTCGCTCATTATTTTATTTTCCCGCCACCAACCCCACTTTTTGGGACAAAAACCTCATATTTTTTTCCATTTTCATTTATCCTTAATTTTTTCCATACTTTCCATACATGAAAATGATTTATATGAAAATAAAGCTTATTTTCTGACCTTTAAAATGATATCTAACACTTGACATTTATTTTTTAATTGAAACAAAATTACTGAAAACAATAAGTGGGCCATGTTGACTGCAAGACTCAAAATTTCCCGATCGCCGCGAGATGCTGGTTTTGAGGCAGCAGTGAGATCACAGATTCTCTCTGTAAAGTTGACAAAAAATTTCAGTAGAAAAATATAAATAACTCTGGAACCGTAGGTCGTAGAGAAACAAATAAGGTATCAAATTTTATGTTTTTTCAAGTCCCATCCCCCTGACTGAGTCAAATCAAGATATTTTGAGTTTGAAAATTTTATCAAAGTGCCTATCATCAGTCGCGAACCTCTTGAACTTTTAAAACATAATTACCTTTGGAGTATATTCCATCCGGTTTCCTTGTGATGTTAATTTTGGTTTTTTACTGCCATTTGTTTCCATTCGTTCTGTCGATGCCGAGTCTCTTTTCCTCTTTAAATTCGACATGTTCGGCCCCGTCGTCGTTGGCATGTTGATCTTCGACTTCTTATTTTTGTCAACATTTAGATCTGGTTTACTCGTAAATTCCTTCTTAAATTTCCTTTTCTTCCCTTTTTGTTTCGCCATTAACTTAAGTTAGTCCCAACACTCAACAACGAATATATATTATAATATTACAGAGTAAAATGAGACATCGTTATGATTCGTCTACATAAAATTTGTCAACAACATGCTACTTTCATTTTGCAGAAAACGGAAGCCATCGGCCTAAACAACCTCCAAATTAAGAAGACTTCGGTAGGGAAGGGCACCATAAAAATAGACAGTATTCGATATTTGAGATTATACCGCGTATCCGATATTATCAGTACTACAAACCATTAATTTTAGAAAACGGTAGGGGCTGCCTGAAGCTGGTGATCGTAAAATACTAACGAAAGAGTGAAAATGGAGAGGATTCGTATGGGAACAAAACAGACAATGGACGTTTCGGGTACAAACCCTTCGTCAGCACAACAATACATAAATAAACGTGGAAAATAAATTTTAAAAATAAAATAACTTGTATCGTCTGTACTCAATGGTGGTTGCAGTATGAATGAAATGTTTGCGTGGCGTGGGTAGAGGATAGGGTGCCCCAGGAGGGGGGGGGGGGTGATCGAATTGATAAGAAAAGGTCAGCGTCAGGGAACAGAACCAACCAGAAAATAATGGAAGATAAAAAAAAAAGACATATTAGTGGTAGTAGTAGTAGTAGTAGTAGTAGTAGTAGTAGTAGTAGTAGTAGTAGTAGTAGTAGTAGTAGTAGTAGTAGTAGTAGTAGTAGTAGTAGTAGTAGTAGTAGTAGTAGTGATAATGATAATGACAATGATAATAATAATAATAATAATAATAATAATAATAATAATAATAATAATAATAATAATAATAATAATAATAATAATAATAATAATAATAATAATAATAATAATAATAATAATAATAATAATAATAATAATAATCGCTCATTCTCGTTAATGTCTCTCAATTTTTATTAATATAGAGACTGGGCGAGATTGAACGCGATTGAGCAAGATTGAGCGAGATTGAGAAAAGATGAAGCAAAATTGATCGAGATTGAGCGAGATTTAGCGAGAGTGAGCGATATTGTGCGACATTTAGCGAGATTGCGCAAGATTAAGCGAGATTGAGCGTGATTGAACGAGATTGAACGATGGAGCGAGATTGAACGATTGAGCGAGATTAAGCAAGATTGAACGAGATTGAGCGAGATTGAACGAGATTGAGCGAGATATAGCGAGATTGAGGGAGATTGTGCGAGATTGAGCCAGATTGAGCAAGATTGTTCGAGGATAAGCGAGACTGAGCGAAACTGAACGATATTAAGCGAGATTGAGCGAGATTAAGAGATTGAACGAGATTGAGCGATATTGAACGATTGAGCGAGATTAAGCGAGATTGAGTGAAATTGATCGAGATTGAGCAAGAATGAGCGAGACTGAGCGAGATTGAGCGGGATTTTTTTTAGATTAAGGGAGATGGAGCGAGATTGAATGATATTGAGCGAGATTGAGCGATATTGTACGAACGAGGGAGATTGAGCGATATTGAACGATTGTGCGAGATTGAGCGAGATTTATCGAGATTGTGCAAGATTGAGCGAGATTGAGCAAGATTAAGCAAGATTAAGCGAGATTGGCCGAGATTTAGAGAGAATGAGGGAGATTTAGCGACATTGAGCGAGATTGATCGAGATTGAACAAGATTAAGCGAGATTGAGCGAGATTGAACGATATTGAGAGATTGAACGAGATTGAGCGATTGAACGAGATTGAGCGAGACTGAGCGAGATTGAGCGAGACTGAGCGGGCAAGAATTGAACATAAAATTATATCATCCCTAGTTTTCATTCTACCTTCCACTTATTCTCTTTGTCTTTTCCTGTAACAATCTACTTAAACATGTATAGAATTGTTAGTATTGTATTGGGCGTTGCTATTGTCTTGACTCACTTGTTATTAATACAATTAAGTTATAAGGGACCCTACGGCTATTCTTAATCACCCCTAGATTAAACCTGAGCCGTTTGTGTTGTAGGTTTTAGTGGCGCAACTGGTAACGAGAGCCATAATCAAAAGGCGCATACTAGTTCGAATCCAGACCATTGAGCTTATCGTTTGGACTCGAACCCACAATAAAACCACAAAACCCGCCAGTGTATTGATGCCGAAAATTGTCTAAATTAGAAAACTTGTTTTAAGTTCTAGTGATTCATTGAGCAGAATCGATGTGTACATATATTCAGGTCTCACATGCTAACCCAATTCGATTCAATAGTCTGATGTCACGTCGACCAGCAACGGCGAGCAGCGTGGTTCTAAACAAAGAAAATCGGTACTTTTTATTCTTCATGCTGGCTAGAACTTTTCATATGTCATGTGATCAGAATGTATAAAAGTCAAAACATGATCATATGTATAATGTTTTTCTCCTCTGGATACACTTTTATACTCGTCGGAGAAATATTTCATAAGGGCGTCAGCGATTTTTCCGATAGTTTAGAGCCAGTTAATAAGTTACTATGCGTCATTACGAGGGAAGTGACGACATGACTGTTGAAGGCTATTATGAGTCTAGTCTAACATTGTTGTAAAATGAAATATTTTACGTCATTTTAAAAAAAAAGATCCTCACTAGAATAATGAGCCCATAATGAACTGGCTTAACAGACCTGCAAATAAGTTTAGGTCGAGCAGAATAAATACGCTTATTATTAAATTTCAAATTTGTATTTTAAAAAAAACAACTTCAGATTCACATTGTGACATTGACTGCACTGCGACCAATGGATCCTATAATTTGATAGAGAGGTTTGCCAGATCACACAGGCCATGTATCACTGCGACCAATGGATCCCATAATTTGATGGAGAGGTTTGCCAGATCACACGGGCCATGCATCACTGCGACCAATGGATCCTATAATTTGATAGAGAGGTTTGCCAGATCACACAGGCCATGTATCACTGCGACCAATGGATCCCATAATTTGATGGAGAGGTTTGCCAGATCACACAGGCCATGCATCACTGCGACCAATGGATCCCATAATTTGATAGAGGTTTGCCAGATCACACAGGCCATGCATCACTGCGACCAGTGGATCCCATAATTTGACAGAGAGGTTTGCCAGATCATACAGGCCATGCATCACTGCGACCAATGGATCCCATAATTTGATAGAGGTTTGCCAGATCATACAGGCCATGCATCACTGCGACCAATGGATCCCATAATTTGTTAGAGAGGTTTGCCAGATCACACAGGCCATGCATCACTGCGACCAGTGGATCCCATAATTTGATAGAGAGGTTTGCCAGATCACACAGTCCATGCATCACTGCGACCAGTGGATCCCATAATTTGATAGAGAGGTTTGCCAGATCACACAGGCCATGCATCACTGCGACCAATGGATCCCATAATTTGATAGAGGTTTGCCAGATCACACAGGCCATGTATCACTGCGACCAGTGGATCCCATAATTTGATAGAGAGGTTTGCCAGATCACACAGACCATGCATCACTGCGACCAGTGGATCCCATAATTTGATAGAGAGGTTTGCCAGATCACACAGGCCATGCATCACTGCGACCAGTGGATCCCATAATTTGACAGAGAGGTTTGCCAGATCTCACAGGCCATGCATCACTGCGACCAATGGATCCCATAATGTGATAGAGAGGTTTGCCAGATCACACAGGCCATGCATCACGCATCCATCCGTATTACGTATCCACCACGTGATCATGCTCATTATACGTTCAAAATAGTCATGCCGCTTTCCAATAGACCAAGGACATTGCAATAGACACATAGATAACCACACCTCTCGGACAGTCGGCATAATGTAAACAATGGCAGTGCTTGGGTAATATAGCGAACTACACATGTTTTACTATCGATGGTATGTGTCTAAGTAAAATACCCAATGTTCTATTGCTTGATCAAAAGAACAAACAGACAACTTTGTGTAAACTTAAACATTTACATTATGATAGAGAAAATCGTGTGATAACTAGTCACCCATTTGGCGGTATAAAAACAAAAAAACAATGATCAGAGAGATGTCGATTTCATTCACGTTATTGTTTATAAACAACTAAATATGTTTGTCCGAGCACGTGTGAAGGTCTGTCACAAATTCCATGTTTTGATTGGTCAAAAATCTACTGGTTAATTGTTTGTTATATGGGTCTCTTAACGTGTTTACATTGTGACATCCAATCAAAAATCGTATAGTGGTTGTTACTATTTTTATGTATAATGAGAATTATCACGTGATAGATGCCTAGAGCATTTATATAGCGGAATATGAACAAAACGTGCGCAAGGCGCTTTACAAGGGGCCCCTAGCCAACAGCAACACTTATCATATAGGACGAGACATGACGCCTGTTAGGGAATAGAATAGTTTTCGCAGACAAATTAGCAATGACTATGAATTGCGTTTCTATTTTTGTGGGAAATATTACGTTCAAATCAAAGCCCTATCTCCACTGAGTAAAAATCGTGAGTTTTGAAAATCTATTCATAACTTAAAAGGTTAATCAGTTTCAAATGTGTCATTTATTTGGATGACAAAGACAGAACAAACCCGGAAAATATGGGACGCTTTTCTGTGTTTTATTTATTCTGGTTTGTGGCTCTATCTCGCTTAATAGGGGGAGTTGGAGATTGAAACTTGGAAATTGTATGGCAAATTTATTAGAAATTATGACGAAGTTATCAGAAGAGTTCTAATTTGTATAGTTTTAGAGCTGTATGGCTTGGGTCAACCATTCAAAAATATATTATATAATATTGATCATTTAAAATTAAATTAAATTGAGCTTTTTTTTATAGCGCAATATCCACTAAATGTGCTCAAAGCGCTTTACAAGGGGTCCCTGACCAACAACGACATTTAACATTTAGGACGGGACATGACGCCTGTTAGGCGATGTTACAATTTTTTTCGAACAGAGACAACACTGTTAACGGCCAGGTACTCATTTACACCTGAGTACGGTGAGAGAATGTGAGTAAAGAGCCTTCTCCAAGGAATCAACTATGCGCCGAGCGAGACTCGAACCCGGGAACTTCCGATCCGAAAGCGAGTGTCATACCACTAGACCACATAACCACACAAATAATATTGATGATTTGGAACATTTTCGAAGTGTAATTTTGTGTCTACAACCCATATAATAAATGATACGAAAAGTGCGAGCTAAATTATTATATCAATAAAAAAGTACCATGTGGTATGTGGTATGATACCTGCTTTCGGATCGGAGGTCTTGGGTCATGAGCCTCGCCCAGGCGCATAGTTGAATACTTGGAAAAGACTCTTTACTCACATTCTCTCATCGTACTCATGTATAAAATGAGTACCTGGCCGTTAACAGCGTTGTCTCTGTCCGAAGAAATAATATTATCGCCTAGCAGGCGTCATGTCACGTCCTACATGCTATGTGTTGCTGTTGGCCAGGGACCCCTTGTAAAGCCCTTTAAGAACGTTTAGTGGATATTGCGTTATATAAGTGCCCAAGTATTTTCCTCTTGTATTCTTCTTTCCGGTCTTTGTCTGGTCCTGCTTCACACACACACACACACACACACACACACACACACACACACACACACACCTCATCAGACCTTTAGCTTGTTATTCATAGTTTTACAGTGAGTGCTGCTTTGAACAATCGATTCATTGTCATCCTCTTGAAGATCTGAGATGCACATTCCTCCGATCAAATCCAAGCATCAGTAACACACTTTATAGTCACCTGGAACAACTACAAAAGACGTCTAACTTCTACGTCATGGCACAAGACCGAAGGGCTAGAGCTCAGGTGGTCGCTTGTTCGGATTAAATAAATAACAATCGATTCAATCAGAAAGTTTACGTAGTCGCAAAAGAAGGTCTCTCAGTGGCAAAGTAACTTCAAAAAAATCCCTTCTTCCACAAATGACAAAAAGCTATAAAAACATTAGTCGGCTATGTGGTCTTGTGGCATGACACTCGCTTTCGGATCGGAAGGTCCTGGGTTCGAGCCTCGCGCTAAGCGCATTGTTGAGTCCTTGGAAAAAGGCTCTTTACTCACATTCTCTCACCATACTCAGGTGTAAAATGAGTACCTGGCTGTTAACAGTGTTGCCTCTGTCCGACAAAGTGTAATATCGCCTAACAGGCGGCATGTCCCGTCCTACATGTTAAATGTTGCTGTTGACCAGGGACCCCCTGTAAAGCGCTCTGAGCACATTAGTGGATATTGCGCTGTATAAAGCTCAATTTTTAAATTTTTTTTTTAGTCCATAACTTAAAATACAGACAGACTGTAGAGAAATATTAAATATTTCAAGATTCGATTTGGAAAGTGAGTGGAGCAGGCACTTATGCCGATAATAACAAGAGACGAAGTGAATAGAAAAGTGCCTGTAGACAATAAATAGTGAATAAAAAATTCCATGGCGATCGAGCCAGTCTCTGTCGGAAAAAATCGTAATGTCGCCTAACAGGCGTCATGTCTCATTCTACATAATATTACGTGTTGCTGTTGGTCAGGGACCCTTTGTAAAGCGCATTGAGCATGTTTAGTGGATATTGTGCTGTATAAAAGCTCAAGTTAACCATTTAAAAAAAGTATCACCTTCACTTTTCAGAACGTAATCCTTTTATTCCTAGTTTTACAAACGATTGAATCACAATGTTTAGGTGGCACAGTTGGTCGTTCAGTGGTATGACACCAACCTTTAGAAGGTCCAGGGTTCGAGTCTCGCACAGTTGAGTCTTTGAAAAAAGGCTCTTGATTCACATTATTTCATTGTACTCAGGTGTAAAATGAATACCTGGCCGCTAACAGCGTTGTCTCTGTCCGACAAAGAAAAATGTAATATCGCCTTAAAGGCTTCATGTTTCATCATACGCGTTAAGAGTTGATAGGGACCCCTTGTAAAGCACGTTGAGCACGTTTAGTGGATATTGCTCTATATAAATGCTCAATTGCTCAAGTTTTTGGTAAATTATTTGCCTCACTAACAACAGGTCTACACAAACTAAAATAAATATTATAGTTTGTAGCTGGTGCGGTTAGGCTATTAAATTATTTTAAAAGATTTAAAAATTGGGCTCACACTATACATACAATATTCGACTCTGGAGTGAATGAGTAAATTAAATGTTTGATTTAGGCATTGACAATTAATGTGAGAGGGTGCTTAACAGGTGACTTGTACTGTATGAAATAGACATTTGATTCCTTATGGCTTACCAGAGCATCAAATGAAGTTTTGAGAAGGGCATTGAGAAAATGCGCTGCATGAATTATGAATGTGCGAATTAAAAAAAAAAAATCTACACTTTGATATCACGCCTCTCATTTCCAACAAACTCTGACTGTTTCAGAATCTTAAGATTTCAAGATCTTATATATACCGAAAGGATGCGCCAAACATTTCTCTAACAGCGTTGTCTCTGTCCGACAAAGAAAACTGTAATATCGCCTTAAAGGCTTCATTTTTCGTCATACGCGTTAAGAGTTGCTAGGGACCACTTGTAAAGTACTTTGAGTACGTTTAGTGGATATTGCTCTCTGTTTTTTTATGTAATGTATTTATGTTTTTTATTGTTTTTATTGCTGACTAAAGAGGTCTTTAATCCCGAAACGTCCCGTGTTTGGTGTTTCGTCTTTTTTTTGAAGCTGTTCTAATACTTATTTTTATTTATTACTTACAGCGTGGCTCAGCGGTACGGTCTTTGCTTCGTACCCAAAAGGTACCGAGTTCGATCACTCGCCGCTGCGCTGTGTGGCCTTGAGCAAGTCACCTCGCCCTAGCTCAATTTGCGGTCTGCACTGCGGCTAACGCCTGGGTTATTCCAGTCTTCCCTTGGAATAGACCCTAGAGAAACATTTCCCCTATGGGATGAATGAAGGGAATTTTATTTATTTGATTATTTTTTTACAGTCCACAGCTTCTACCACCAACGATAATATAATTTTGAAATGTCTTCATTGAGACGAGTTATTTTTGTTTCTTTAACTTCAAATTCTTAAATTTCTTTTATTTTCTGATTATTTTGACATTAAACTCAATCTTCTTCATCTGGGTCATTGCAACAGAATAGTACATAGTAAATTATTGAAGCGGTGGGTAACATTTTCATCTCTCACTCTTGTTACTCTTTATTATCTACGTGGTACCTTGAAAAATCCGAACTCTTCAGTTTCAGAAATAATTTTGAATATACCCCAATTTGGTTGCCCACAGTAAACAAACATAATTTCCAATCATTGATCGGATTTCGTGGAAGTATCTCTCTTTTTTTTTTTATCCAATTATTTTTCTTGCACATCTGCCGGGAAATCGACTGTTCGATCTCTCAGATATCTTTATTATACATTGAAGATTGATCTTTTTAGTGAAATGCTTTTCATATCTCTTTCCCCCCCCCCCCCCCCGTATGATAAGTGATAAGGGTCCCTCTTACTCATACGCAAACATAATATAATTATAATGTTGGGTACGAGCACAATATTATTTGGACGAAGAAATGAGATTATATACTCGTTGGACTAAGAAAGAACCTCCAAAATCAGTCTCAATCGAAAAACAGCCTTATGTGTATACCTTGGAATAAAAATAGATGGAAGGAGGATGACGTCATAATACTGAAGCCAACCGTTGGCCGCTTCCGCCATATTGGGTAAACCAAAACATTCCTTCGTTACGGCCATAGTTACGGTGATTCACTCATCGGTGGAAATCCGAATCGCGATGATCAGTGGATGTTAAGAACAAAGGGGGGTTGCAAATTCCTTCTAGTGGAGTTATTGATGTCTGTTTAATTTCTGAAAAGCATTTCAGAATATATGTTGCAACTGTAGGTCAAGATCATTTTCATTTCAATCGATATGATTGCCATAAGCTTTTGCTAAGCATCATGAACTTCATGATGAAGTCTTTCGTCAATAAACCCGTTTTTTCAACATTATTTCATTCTCACATGTTTGATCATGAGGGGACTGAGAATCATTTGATTCTTCTACTAAAAGCAATAGCTGAGAAATATATTCAGGTCAGGTATTTCTATGCTGGTAAACTGTACAGTGAACAATTGAAAAAGAAGCTAATGTGTAAAAGCCGTCAAGTTCTTTACAAATTCATTTTATTTACAGGGCAGTAACAATGTCATTATTAACTTGTGTGATTTTTTTAAAGAGGCAAAAATGTTTGTGTATAACCCTTTCCTGGCTAGGCTGGATTTCACGTCAAACATCATTCCATCCGCTACAACTTTCACCTCGAGCACTCGGAGGGCTCGAGTCGCATCACAGGGGCTAATTTCTGAACTGTAGAGGATTGAATGATCATCATCATTGCCTTTTTCACCCTGGGTCAGGGTATAGGCCACAGACAAACAGTTTCCATCCTTCTCTATCCTGAGCCAACTTTTTTATCTCATTCCAGGTCTTACCACTTCTCTGTATATCAGCTTCTTTAATTCTTCTCCATGTTCCTCGTGGCCTTCCCCTTGATCTTCTGCCCTGAGGGTTCCAGTCCAATACTTTCTTTGTTATAGTTGAGTCATTCTTTCTAAGCGTGTGTCCAATCCACCTCCATCGTCTTCTTCCTATATCCTCTCCTACTGGTTTCTGCTGTGTTCTTTTCCATACTTCTTCATTTTTTATTCTATCCATCCATTTTATTCTGAGTAGCTTACGCATGCACCTGTTTACAAAAATCTGTACCCTCCTTATACATGCCTGTGATGCGTTCCAAGTTTCACATCCATACAGTAGGACAGACTTCACGTTTGAGTTGAAAAGTCTTAGCTTTAGTTGAAGGGAGATATCTTTAGTTCTCCAAACTCTGTTCAAAGATGTGAATGCAGCCTGTGCCTTTCCTATTCGTGCTTTCACCTCTGCTTCCGTGCTCCATCCTTGTCAATTATACTTCCGAGATAGCAGAAAGTGTCTATATCTTCGAGTTCCTGATCTTTTACTTTGATCTGCTCCCTTTGACGCATACCTATCCTCAAGACCTTTGACTTTGCAGGGTGTATTCTTAGACCAATTGATTCCGAGAGGCTGTTTATAATTGTGGTTTTTGCTTGCATCTGGTCCTGGGTGTGGGACAAAAGAGCCAGATCATCTGCAAAATCCAGATCATCCAACTGTGTCCAGGGGGTCCACTGTATCCCATTTCTTCTCCCTTTGGAGGTTTCCTTCATTAGCCAATCAATGGCAAGGATGAACAGGAATGGAGAGAGCAAGCATCCCTGCTTGACACCAGTCTTAATTTCAAAGCTGTCAGTCAGCTGATCTTCATGTACAACCCTGCAACTTGATCCTTCATACATTTCCTTAATGAGGTTTACTATCTTTTCAGGGAGTCCATAATGTGCCAGAATTTTCCACAATGTTGCTCTGTCAATACTGTCGAAAGCCTTCTCGTAATCCAGAAAGTTGACAATAAGAGGAGAGTTCCATTCTATAGACTGTTCCACTATGACTCGCAGAGAGGCAATCTGGTCGGTGGTTGAACGGTTTTTCCGAAAACCTGCCTGTTCGTCCCGCAGTTTAGCATCTGTTGCATTCTTAATTCTCTCTAAAATAATACGGTTGAAAACCTTTCCTGGGATAGAAAGAAGAGTGATGCCTCGATAATTATTACAATTACTGAGGTCCCCTTTCTTTGGAAGCTTGATAAGATGTCCTTCCTTCCAATCCTTTGGGAATATCCCGTCATTCCAGATTCTCTCAAATAGTGGGTGCAGGGCCTCAGCATTTCTTTCCGCATCAACTTTTAGAGCCTCCGGTGGAATCTGGTCTGGTCCAGCAGCTTTCCCCTTTTCATCTTGTTAATGGCACCCACAATCTCTGCTATCGATGGTGGATCACAGCTAATTGGTAGCTCATTCCTTGCAGGCAAAATTTCTGGCTGGTTGTCTGGTGGTGGTCTGTTCAGAAGGCAGTTGAAATGTTCCCTCCATCGTTCAGATTGAGCCTCTTTTCCAAAAATAGTTTTCCCATCTTTGTCTTTGACTGGTACCTCTGGTTTCCCATATTTTCCAGCAAGTGTCTTGGTAGTTTGATAAAGGATCCTCATGTGTCCTCCAGTCGCTGCTGCTTCTGCTTTCTCTGCAAGTCTGTTCATGAATGCTTCCTTGTCTTTCTTCACAGATCTTTTGACTTCCTTAGCTATGGCTCGATACTGCTCTTGTGCATCCAGTCTTGAAGCCCTTGTTCGGCTTGCATTCACTTGTTCCTTCCTTGTTCTCCTCTTTTCAATAAGGTCCAAGGTGGTTGGACTTATCCATTCTTTATGTTCCGATTTCTTTACCCCCAATACCTCGTGGCAAGTTGTTATGTAAACTTCCTTGATCTTTGCCCAATGTGACTCTACATCTATGTCCTCCTCGAGCTCAGTAAGAGGTTGGAATCTATTACTCAATTGTAGTTTGAATTCCTCATTCTTTTCCCCATCAAGTGCATTCACCTCGAATTTTCTTCTTGTATGTGATCTGGCCCCGTGTTTTCTAAGTCGGAGCTTAAGCTTTGCCAATAGCAGGTGGTGGTCTGATCCAACATCTGCCCCTCTCCGTACTGTCACATCTTCCAATGAACGTCTGAATCTACGAGAGATACAAAAATGATCAATCTGATTCTCTGTCACACCATCTGGTGAGACCCAAGTTGCTTTGTGGATCCTCTTATGGGGGAACACTGATCCTCCAATCACCAAACTGTTGAATGCACAGAAATTTGCAAATCTCTCACCATTATCATTCATTTCTCCCATGCCATGACGTCCCATGATACCTTCATAGCCTACGTTATCCCGTCCCACTTTTGCATTAGCATCTCCCATCAATATGTTGATGTCTTTCCTTGGCAACTTGTCAATGACTTGTTGTAGCAGACCATAAAATGTATCTTTGTCCTCATCTGTTGCATCATTTGTTGGGGCATAGATCTGTACAATGTTCATGCTGATCTTCTTACTCCGTGTTGTAAAGGACGCCATGATGATCCTTTCTCCGCATTGTTCCCATCCTCTCAGTGACTTCTGATTGAATGATGAATGACGTAAAATCCAGTCTCGCCATGACAGACTTCTGTAATAACTATTAATGATGAACTAGTAATGAAATTGCTGGGATTTTTGTTTTATTTTGAAATCTTAGTGAATTATGATCAAACAATGAACCTTTTTGTGTGACCATGATATTTGTGTAATAATGTCTTTTTTTTTTGTCACTTTACACAAATAAATATAAAATGTAAATAGCATTTTGTGACTTAATTTTTAATGAATTATGGTAATTCATAGCTCTAGTAGCGGGGGTCCCGTTAGTTCAGTTGGTAGAGCATTGGACTGTCACGCCAAAGGTCTCGGGTTCGAGTCCCTTTGCAGCCAGAATTTTTATCCGGTTCCCCCTGTCCACCCAGCAGCAATTGGGTAGCTTACTCTACTACTGCTATAGCTGCAGTGGTACGTCCACATTTTAAGTTGTCACCATTAACCATTTCATGGCTAGGTTTGAGTTGAACCGAACCAAACCCAAACGTACGTTTGTCTATACATGACTGACTTATGCAGTTTCACCAAGAAATAGTCCATGTGATGCGACTGGAGCGCGCTTTAGACTAATCTGTGATGAAAACTGTACAGGATCGACTCATATTTGACGTGAAATCTAATGTAGCTGTGAAAGGATTAAGAATTGGGGTCGTGTAGTGGTGGCCTGGTTTTACTTATCCGAACCAGCATGGCCTGGTTTTAAATGTGATTCCTACCCCGAAATTTTGTGCTGTAAGAGTCAGCTAAAAATAGAGGGTGGTTGGGAGGGCCTCCTGCATTCTTGCAGGAGATGTATGCTTTCTTCTACTTTTATCCCCTTATCTTTTGTAACGTCTGCTTTCTGCACTTGTCCTTGACCGAAATAGCTCGGTTGTGGTTGGGTTCATGTGAGGTTTTCTGCTTTTGAGGAGTATGACGCAGTCGGGAACCGAACCCCAGACCTCCTGGTTACGAAGCCAACGTTCTAACCAACTGAGCCACTGTGACCAGTAACAAGTAAAGATTGGTAGCGGATGACCGAATGGTCAACTTGCTGTTCTCTCTTCTTGGCCAAGCGAAATATGCCGTCTCGTGGCACGCAGGTTCGATTCCGACCGGATCCACTTCTTATTTTTCGATATCTTTAATTCGAGCTTGCACTTCCATGACTTTCTGTGCGGTTGCTTGATATTTTACAAGTGTTTACTCATACTCATCCCTTTTTCCTTATAATCATGTCATAACCAACAAGCAAAGCAAATCGAACCGTGCGTAGTGATAGTGCTTTGGCTTCAGAATTGAACGAAGAAAATAATTTAATTAATATTGCCTTTGCAAGGTATTTTACAACATCACAATGACTAAATTCCCTTAGTAAGTGAGTGTTTTAATCGGCAACACAAGATGTTTTCCATCACTCAAGTCTATAGTTTCTATGATAAACAATCGTTTCCTGGGCTTTTCAATATGGCGGCTAAGCTCTGCCCACTGGCATCAACTTTGCGACTGCGCGAACGAAGCCGCTTACCTTCCATGTATTATTATTCCAAGGTGTATACATTTAGATCGTGTGTAGATTCCTTATCTTGAAATCATCAGTCGGAAAAGTTAATGAATTGAAAGTATTTCCCAGCCTGAAACAAATGACTGCGGAAAATTAGTTTGCTTTTGCTTTTGTTTCTTATAAAACTTCAAAATGTCAACAATCTGTAACATGTCGTGGCGTGGTCTTTTATATTCACTGAGCGACACATATGAGAACAATTTTGCATTTCATTTCCATTCAAATTTTAAATAATAAAACATAATATTAATCTGAACCACTCTAAATTCGTCTCCAAGTGCATTTATATTTTACAACCAAATGTGTACATGCACAGTGCAATACTTATTTTGTTAATAAATTTGCCACACAGTATTTTAAGTTTTCAGATAAGAATTCACGATTCATCGCTATTTTATACGCATACATCTATATCCTTGCTTTATTCTTTAGACATAGTGGCTCTGGTCCTAGCAGTAGCAGTAACGACTAAAAAAGAAGCACAAAGAACATGAAGTCCTCGAAAGCTTTAAAGAAACTTTCTTTGGGAATGTACCAAGAGGATCATTTCATGATTGCCCATCAAGGTGTTCAACCTTCAATCAACATGGCGATACCCCCACAAGAAATTGCCCATCAAGGTGTTCAACCTTCAATCAACATGGCGATACCCCCACAAGAAATTGCCCATCAAGGTGTTCAACCTTCAATCAACATGGCGATACCCCCACAACAATTTGGATCAAATTTCTTGCAAGATCCACCTAAAAATAGGGTGAGCAAATTCGTATGTAAAATATCCAAATAATTCTTCTTCTCCCTCCCCTTCTTTTTATACCTCTCTCTCTCTCTCTCTCTCTCTCTCTCTCTCTCTCTCTCTCTCTCTCTCTCTCTCTCTCTCTCTCTCTCTCTCTCTCTCTTGAAGAAGAAGAAGAAGAAGAATGAGTACTACTACTACTACTACTACTACTACTACTACTACCACCACCACCACCACCACCACTATCACTACTACTGCCGCTGCTCCTGCTGCTACTACTACTACTACTACTACTACTACTACTACTACTACTACTACTACTACTACTACTACTACTACTAAAAAAAAAGAAAGAAAAAAAAAAGTTGAACTTGTCAAGACAACCAAATAATATTAAGGAGTGATCGTTGACGAATCAATTAATTTCAAATCTCATGTAGATGGCGGCATCTCTGGGAAACTTTGTCAAAGAATGTAGGATTCTCCGAAAATGTAGAAATTTTGATGTTAGCAGAAAGACAATGTTGCAAATCTATAATTCCCTTCTACTTTGTAAATTAACTTTCAGTTTAATACTCTAGTGGGGAGGGCGTGGAGTGAAAGAGAAATCAAAATCAAATAGAATAATTAAAGAATCGGGTAAAATAATGAATTGCAAACTGAAAAGCATTGAACAACAAATACTACATAAGAGATGTTGAGAGGAAAGCATTTGAAATTCTCAATGACAAGACACTCTCCCTACCACCTAGCAGACGATATTTAGAGACAAAATATGGAACAAATATATATAAATTTACTTTCATAACTTCTGCGATTAAAGCAATAAATAAAGCTATGCAAGAACAATGTGTTATCCTTATAAATATACTCACACACCAAAAATGCATTGAAACAAGAGAGACTTCAATCCCAGAATTAATCATAACACTTGCGCGATAACGCACTGAACTATACAACTGGAAAGCCACAATAAAAGTTTTAACAATACTTTGACTCGTGTGCCAAGTGTGTTGTGTGTTAAAAACAACACTCTGGATGAGCACGGTTTGATTTTATAATTCAAAATACGATCCTTTCGACTTTACCACCTGGCACGACTGGGTGAGTTGTTTTCATTCTTCAAGACAACACAATAACATAAACATTGGACGAAAAACTCATCAGTATTGGAAAGAAAAGAACACAATATAGATAGTTCGAAGATGACGTCACTCAGGCCTTTGTTATTGTTTTTGCCATCCGCGTTTGTGAGTTGTTCTCACTAAACTGTATTAACCAGACTATAAAAGTTCATGGTTACACAGAGTTTGTGTGTTGGTCCGTTATACTTCCGGATGGCAATGTTGTGAACACCTTGGCCAAGCGCATTCTATCTATAGAAGACCGTTACAATCAATGTTATACCTCTACAACTTTAAAAGCTTTTATGCTCCTGCCTGTGTGTGTGTGTGTGTGTGTGTGTGTGTGTGTGTGTGTGCGTGTATGTGTGTAGGGGTGTGTGGAGGGATGCGTTTGGGTTTTCGAAACTAGTCCTATGTAATCTGTGCTAATAACCAAGCTCGGTCTGTAAATATTGGGTATGATGAAAAATACTTCGGGATTGACCATCATCTTATCCAAAGGGTAGCAAGCAATTCCTAATATCCGTTTAAAATGACAGTGACAGACATCGGTTTAAGCTACGGCCCCATGGATCTTATAACCCTTAAAGACTATTAAAAAGTATAGCTCGTCTCATCAGGTTTCATACATAGTGGTTATACGTACTCGATACGACTACGAATAGGGCTAGCCTTCATACATACAAAGTCTGTGTTTGACACACCGACGAGATAATGCAATGTGTATTACACATATTATGTGGCAGCTCATTGGATAATCAGGAGTATTAATTACCTTATGAGAAGTGTGTAGTAAACTTGATCATATTTATAATATATTATGTTTGTATATATTTCGTAATATCCATAAAATGTGCTCAAAACACTTTACAAGGGTTACCAACCAAAAGCAACACTTTACATGTTGATGATTCCCCCCCCCCCCCACCCCTGTAGTTTGAATGCATCTCATCCCCCCCCCTTCCCCCCAAGGATATCATGGTCTTCATTTATAACTTTTTTTTTTTTTAAAATTTAAATAGCCAGAGCCGAAGCAGTCAACTTTAAAAAATGACCCAGAAAATGGACATCCTCATAAACTGGACACTTCAAAATCGGAAGAAAAAGTTTCACCCAAAAAAGAAACAGGAAAATCGGATGCTAAAACGGCGACTAGTAGCACCAACGCTAAAACTAACACCAACACTAACACCAACACCAACACTAACACCAACAATAACACGAATGCCAAAACTAAACCTGTTCCCAAAGTTGTGCCCACGTCAAAAGAAAAGAAAAAAGGAGATGCATCTTCAAAACCTTCAGGTATTTTGTGACCCGTCATGTCAAACTGATTTTATTTTAAAACTTGAGCTTTTCTATAGCGCAATATCCACAAAATATGCTCAAGGCGCTTTACATAGGGGCCAAACAGCAATAAGTAACATGCAGCGCAAGACATGATGTCTGTTAGATGATCTTACAATTTTTTTTTCCGACAGAGACAAAGCTGTTAACAGCCAGGTACTCATTACATACCTGAGTACAGTGAGAGAATGTGAGTATAGAGCCTTTTCCAAGATGCGCCGAGCGAAGATTGAACCCAGGACCTTCCGATACGAAAACGAGTGTCATACCACAAGACTACATAGCCACAGTTGGATGAACTAAAGGAAGAACATTTGAATTTATAATGATAATAATCTGAAAAAGAAAATTGAAAGTTTTTGAAGTTTCAGAAATAAAATAAAGTGATACTAAACTGTGGACTGAAAAATATAATAAACAATAAGGAATATTATAACAGCTTCAAAAAAGAACAAAATGCCAAACATGGAATGTTTTGGGCTCAAAACCCTTCTTCAGCCAACAACAAAAAACAATTAAGATTAAGATATAAATACGTGACTAAATTCCAGATTGACGACAGACAAATTTAGATGCTGCATGACGCCTGTTTGGTGGTATTATATCTATGTTAACAGCCAAGTTCTCATTTTAAACCTGAGTACAGTGAGAGAATGTTAGTAAAGAGCCATTTCCAAGGATTCAACTATGCGCAGCTCACAGCAGGACTCCAAACCCAGGACCTTCCAACTCCAACCATAACACAAGAAAGACAACATAGCCACATTTATTTTAACTCATTCAACCCTGCTTAAAAACCAGTAATATGTATTTATGTAATTGTTGTTGGTGAAGAAGGGTTTTGAACCCAAAACGTTCTATGTTTGGTGTTTTGTTCTTTCTTGAAGCTTTTATATTCAATTTTGTTTAAAACTTTTTTACAGTTCACAGATTCTAGCGGCTTAGTATTCCTTTGTTAGGTTTGAGTGAATTAACTTTTACTTTTATGTTAAAAGTTGGGCTTACTATTCAGTCTCAAGCATCAGGTTTATTCTAGCATAATTAATAATACAATCGAATTGACATTGTTCTGATTAAAGTTTAAGTTAAAGTCAACTCTTCTGGTTGGTCCCATGTTTTCTGTTCTTTATCCAAGTCAGTTCCATTGCATTGATAATGGAGAAAGTCAACCTTGCTTGAAGTCAATCAATTTTTCTGGTCCTGCAGTTGTAGTGTTGCATCAGAATTCCACTGAACCATTTCGGACAACTGGTCACACTGGGTGGGGTTCCTGACCTCCCACAGTGGACAGGGAGGCACTTACTGCATCTTCTACTTCTATCCTCCTAAATCTGTTTTCCAACTTGCTTTCTGTCTTTGTCTTGGAATGAGATTACTTGGTTATGTCCTGGTCCTGGCCAAATGCCCTGGCTGAGAGGGAAACAGTCAAATGTATAGTTAGTTTTGGGAGATGATATTTTTTTCCTTGTAAATCATCTCTCTGTTATGCACAGTATTATGTTTTCTTTATATGTATTATATATGATTTGTAAAATATTTGAGTGTGTTCCTCTTAGTGGGGACCTGTGCTTGTGTCTGGGAGACTTTTAGGTGATCTCACACGAAGTACTTTGATAGTGTGCCTTGGAATCTAATAATAATAATAATACTTTATTGCATCCCAAAGGAAATTTTTTGTAAAGACGTGTTATAACATTTGTTTCTTATTGAACCAGTTCCCCTATGTCTTCCCTTTTCTTGTGTGCTTTAATTGTAATTCTGGAACTTTTTACTATCCCATTTTCTTCTTTTTTACTGGCGCTGATATGACCTTAATGGGTTGCAAGCGCCGTAAAACCCTTGAAAACAAACAAACAAATAACTGGTCACATTTCTATTTGTTTTTTCTTTGTTTTACTTTAATCTCGATTTTCTCCCTTTGTTCGTTTTGACAGAATCCAAGACTGGCGCTGTGGGTAATGCAAAATCTCGCACATTATCCGACCGAGAGAGGGTTGCCAAAAATCTACTGACCAAAGCCTATAGAAAACCAACTGTTTGTAATCCAAAGCAACGAGAGAACAAGAAACAACCGTTAGCAGCTGTTGGATAGACATGGCAGTGACAGCAAGAACAGGGGGGACCTTTCCTGTAAGACTAAGGTGGAAGAGAAAGGAGGAGGAAGAAGAGGAGGAGGAGGAGGGGGAAGAGCAGGGGCAGGTCAAGAGATATGCAACAACAACAAATAAATAAATAACTAAAAAACATACAACTAAGATAAAAAGTAACTTTGAAATAATAACCATCTTTATTGTCCGTTGTTATGTGTTTGAGATAAAGTCAATTCAATCTCTCTCTCTCCCCCCACAATAAATATTTCCCAACAAAAACTTTACCTCTGTGTTTAAACCATGCATCTAACAAGCCTAAATTTAATATCATTACAATTATAGAAAATAACATTAACAAGTCTGTTGTTTATGTCGATAAAAAAAACAAACAAAAACCTAGACTATTGCAGAGAGTCATATTTTAAACAAACCGAGATAACAATGTATTGTATGTGTAAATGTGTAGTATATGATAAAATAAATTCATGAAAATATGAACAGAAATGTGTTTTTCATTTTCAGTACTAGTACTAGTACTTGTGATTACTCGTCCACGTTTGGTTCACTAACTTTCGAATATGTAGCCTGGAGTCTAAATTCAGTATTATTTCAAGGTGGATCAGCAGATTTGAAACAATTGAAATTAGATTGTAAAGGACTCAACCAAATTTATGTGGTCATGTGGTATGATACCCGCTTTCGAATCGGAAAGTCCTGAGTTCAATTCTCACTTGGCGCATAGTTGAGTCCTTAGAAAAGGCTATTTACTCAAATTCTCTCAGACCTGATTACCGGTAATCAGAAGGTCTGAGGTTCGATCCCCAGTCAAGGTCGGCTGATTTTTTTTTCTTGTATGTTTCTTTCTTTCTTTGTCTGGCACCTTTCATACACACTTGTTCAGATCTTTATCAATCTTGGTTCCTTTGCATGTGAAGTGATTACTCTACCAACTGAGCGATTGGGACCCCCAATGTGACATAGCAACAACACCAATAATATTTCACAATTTAGTCCTGAAAGTGCGGCTATGTGGTCTTGACTTCGCTTTTGGATTGGAAGGTCCTGGGTTCGAGCCTCACTTGGCACATAGTTGAGTCCTTGAAAAAGGCTCTTTACCCACATTCTCTCACCGTACTCTCAGGTGTAAAATTAAAACGAGTACCTGGCCGTTAACAGCGTTGTCTATGTCGAAATTTTTTAAATTATAATATCGCCAAACAGGCATCAATTGCTGTTGGCCAGGTACCCTTTGTAAAGCGCTTTGAGCACGTTTAGTGGATATTGCGCTATATAAAAGCTTAACTTTTTAAAATTATTTAAAAAAAAAAAGTCAGTCTTCAATTTACCCAGAGATAATACCAGGCAAGTACTGATTTCTTTGTTTTTAAGAGTTTTACATCCAAGCATCAGTAACACACTGTATAGTCACCTGGAACAACTACAAAAGACGTCTAACTTTGACTTCTACGTCATGGCACAAGACTGAAGGGCTAGAGCTCAGGTGGTCTCTGGTTCGGATAAGTAAGTAAGTAAGTAAGTAAGTAAGTAAGTAAGTAAGTAAGTAAGTAAGAGTTTTTCAGCGCTTGTGACACATTTAAGTCATTTCAGCGCCAGTAAAAAGGAAGAAAATGGATAGTCAAAGATTCTAGACCTACAATAGGATTCAACAGTGGTGACGTCACTTCCCTCGTAATGGCGAATAGTAACTTAGTAACTGGTTCTAAACCATCTGAACAATGGTGGACGCCCTTATGAAATATTTCTTCGATGAGCATAAAAGTATATCCAGAGGAGAAAAACATTACAAATCTGATCATGTTTTGACTTTTATAAATTATGATCACATAACAAGTGAAAAAGTTCTAGCCAGCATGAAGAATAAATAATACCAATTTTCTTTGTTTAGAACCAAGCTGCTCATTGCTGGGTGGACGTGACATCAGACTATTGATACCTATTTGAATGCACAGAGGAAAAAGTAAGACCAAGGGGAAAGGCTGAAATAGGGAACAGATGTGTGTAGATTCCAAGAGCACACTATCATCAATGTACTTAGTTTGAGATCACCTAAAAGTCTCATCCAGACACAAACACAGGTCCCCACTAAGAGGAACACACTCATTTTTTACAAACCAATATATTATATTTATAACAAAATAAAAAATGTAACAGTAACAGTACATAACAGAGAAATGATTGATAAGGAACCAAATATCTTTGAAAACCATACTTATACATTTGACTGTTTCCCAACCAGTCAAGGACTCCAGAGGGGAAAGGCAAAACCCAAGTAATCCCATTTCAAGACAAAACAGAAAGCAAGACCCCACCTTGCCAGGTACTGATTATACATCGGAGTTAACTGAGAAAATGTGAGTGAATAAAGAGTTTACGAAGGACTCAACAATGATTGCTCAGAACAGGATTGAAACCCTGGACCTTCCAGCAAAGGCAGCAGATTCTAATGGTGCTCACACTTCTATGTTATGACGATCGACCCAATCAACAAATTCTTTACCGCACTCATGCACCGTCGCAAATCCACCAGGAATCTTCGTCACAACACACCGTTCAACTAGATGCTCTGCGGTTCCGGGCTCGTTACCACAATGGGTATATGTTGGACAGGTGGAAAGTCCCCACTGACGAAGCGATTTTGCCGCTAGGCAGGTTCTCGACCAGAGCCGATTCGCTACCACCCAGTGCCTCCTCTTACTGGTGGAGAGACCTGGCAACTTCTCCTCCAGTTTCGGGGAGTTTATGTCCCCACCCCCTCGAGGGATTGAATTTGTCCATCCGACTTCCATCTCAAATATGCATCTATGTCCGTAGTCGCCAGGGAATCTGAGTCCAAAGGCAAGTGTCAGTGTCCGAGCTCAAGACCACATAGCCGTACAAGGACGTAAGATCTTAGGACAGTCAATAGAATAAATACGTAATAATATCGTACAGCAGTGATCAATAAATAGCAGCATTTTAATAAATGAGAATCAAAACCATGAAAATAGATGAATGAACAAACAAATGAATGACTATATGGATGGATGGTTTGTTTGTTTGTTTTTAAGGGTTTTACTGCGCTTGCAACACATTTAGGTTATATCAGCGCCAGTAAAAAGGAAGAAAATGGGATAGTAAAAAGTTCTAGAATTACAATTAAAGCACCCAAGAAAAAGTAAGACAAAGGGGAATTGAGAACAAATAGGGATCAGATGTAGATTCCAAGAGCATACCACAAATGTACTTAGTTTGAAATCACCTACAAGTCTCATCCAGACACAAGCACAAAATCCAACAAAGAGGAACACACTCAAATGCTTACATTATACATTCAAAATAAAAAAATAATACATAACAGAGAGATGATTTACAAGGAAAAAAATATCATCTCCCAAAACAATAACTATGCATTTGACTGTTTCCCTCCCAGCTAGGATTCCGGCCAGTGCCAGGACAAAACCAAGTAATCTCATTCCGAGACAAAGACAGAAAGCATGTTGGATAACAGATATAAGGGGATAGAAGACACAGTATGTACCTCCCTGCCCGGGAGGTCAGGATCCCCACCCAGATGGATGGATGGATGAACGAATGACTGAGTGAATAAATTCAATGAATGAATTACGCAATGGAATGAATAATTGAAGAAATGAATCAGTTTACAAAACTAATATGGTTGAAAGAATGAATGACTATAAACGGGTGAAAGAACAAAGGAATACTAGGATGGATTTTCAAATGATTCATAATAAACTTAAGCAAGATCCACTTCATAGAACATTTTAAGCAGCTTAGCGTATCTAAGTCAAATTGATACCTACTTAGGCTGATAGAAGTAGAAGTTGTGGACTGTAAAAAGTAATAAGCAAAAATGAATATAACAGCTTAAAAAAGAACAAAATACCAAACACAGAACGTTTCAGGCTCAAAACCCTTCTACAGCCAACAACAAAATACAATAAAGACCTAAATACATTATTTTACCTACAAAATATCTCTGTCGTCTATCCGGAATTCAGTACACAATGTATTTATTGTATTTTGCTGTTGGCTGAAGAAGGGTTTTGAGCCTGAAACGTTCCGTGTTTGGGATTTTGTTCTTTGATAAAGTTGTCATAGGTATTCATTTTTATTTATTCCTTATCTAAGTCAGCAGACTTTTAATATAATGTTTATGCCCAGTAGTATCAGCTGTAGAGGGAAGAAAAGGGTGAAGTCAAAAAACTGCTTCCTATCTCATTGGAAGTGTAAAACTACTCTTCCAGAGGACTGGGTACATACCTTGTGTAAATTATCTTCTGGTTTCAGAGTAATGGCATCTTATTTTCTAGTCTAAATTTATGCTGGTTGTAAATAAAGATCATCCATCCTCACTCTTTTACGTCCTGTAATTCTTAGAATCTGTCTAATACTAAAATAGTTATACCTACCAACTTATGATTCTATAAGTAACCTATTCATTATTAGTCCTCCGAAGGGCTGGTTACATAACACACTTCCAAAGACTTTGGAACCAGTAAAGTAGAGAATGTGACGTCACAACTTTTCTTCTCTATGAAATAGGCCTTGTAAAAAAAAAACACGCTTAATAATAAAATGAGTTTTCTACAAGTTGAGATATAAATTCATCATCCACAATCATTGAATAAATAGACATAATATCATATACATACCAAAATTTGCACAGCAGTGGCCATTTCTTGTATTATGGTCAGAGCCTTTCAAAATGCTCTTCTTTTTCTTTTTTTTTGCTTTTAAGGATTTTATAGCGCTAGCGACACATTTAGGTCATTTAAGCGCAAGAAAAAAGGAAGAAAATGGTATAGTCACAAAATTCTGGATTTACAATTGAAAGCACACAAGACAAAGTAAGACAAAGGGGAACAGATGTCAATTCCAAAGAGCACACAATCAGTGTACTTAGTCTGAGATCACCTATAAGTGTCAACCAGACACAAGCACAGGTTCCCACCTAGAGGAAAACACTCAAATGTTTACAAACCATTATATATTCAATAAAAAAAAAATGCAGCAGTATATAATAGAGAGATGATTTACAAGGAAAAAAATGTCATCTCTCAAAACTACAGCTATGCATACGTACATTTGACAACCAGGACAAGATGATAACAGCCCTCAACACCACGGCAAAAATACTACATTGCAACACACTTAATATTTTCAAGAAATTATCTTGATTTCACCCAACAGGTAATTGGATCAGCAAAGTAAAGTAAAATATCATAATGAGGTCTGAAAAATGCATTGATGCAAGCTGGTTCGGCCAAAAAAAAAAAAAAAAAAAAAAGCCTGAAATCCATTCCAACAAATTCAAAAAGCCTGAAATCCATTTCCAACTCATTCAAAAAGCCTGAAATCCATTTCCAACTCATTCAAAAAGCCTGAAATCCATTTTCAACTAATTCAAAAAGCCTGAAATCCATTTCCAACTAATTCAAAAAGCCTGAAATCCATTTCCAACTAATTCAAAAAGCCTGAAATCCATTTCCACTAATTCAAAAAGCCTGAAATCCATTTCCAACTAATTCAAAAAGCCTGAAATCCATTTCCAACTAATTCAAAAAGCCTGAAATCCATTTCCAACTAATTCAAAAAGCCTGAAATCCATTTCCAACTAATTCAAAAAGCCTGAAATCCATTTCCAACTAATTCAAAAAGCCTGAAATCCATTTCCAACTAATTCAAAAAGCCCCTCAAACTTATATTGAAATGTGACCTACTGTCCGAAAACAGAATAATGTTGGGGCGATCTAGAATGATGGAAAGAAATTAAAATCCACTTCAAAAAGCCAGAAATCTTGGATAAGCAGGAAATCTTGCAGCCATGAAGACGTGAGAGTATTACGTTGTCATTGATTTAACATCCAAAAGGTTGACAGTTCAACACACAATGGACTTCAATTATTATTATTTTAGTCCTGTTAACGACTATCCATTATTGTATCACAGATAGAATATAAAACAGAAGTATGACTCACTCCTCTTATCAAATGAACCAAGCTGAAACTGAAAACAATAATGACTTTTAGTCATTCATCAATGATAATGGGAAGACATTTTCATCTTAAGTTTCTCTTCATGAAAACTACTTATGTGAGTTAAAAAAAGCAACAAACAACAACTTCATTTTCACCGGCATCAGAAGTCACTACTCTCATCGACATCAGCATCGATATCTGAAGACGAGGACGAAGAAACCCACATCAAAGAACTGATAAATTTCCTAAATCGAGATTTGGGCTTCTTCCCGCCGCCAACGATACCACTGCCACTGCTGTATTTCAACATGGCAGAGTGGGGAGCTGATGCTTCTAAGTCACTGTCATCATCATCGTTATTATTATCAATTTTATTTTTAACATCTTTTCTGTTCTGCTGACTGAATGCACCGTTATCGTTTACACCACGGTAATTATTGTTGTCATCATTTCCATCACAACAGCTTTTCATCTTTAGACTCTGGCTCCCATCGCACCCTGTATCAGCAGCTGGTGATGATAATGACGTAGGTAGATCAAATGGCACGGCTGCTGTTGAGACAGAAATCCCTAAAGCTTGTGTCTCCGATTTAAATGAATGTGCAACAGGAATAGTAGGAACACATGGAATCACATTCTGTTCATTGCCTTGTCCATTTAAATTGTCATTTGTCAATCTAATTTGATTTCTATCAATTATTTTTCCTGCGTCATGTCTCATTCCATCATCTCTTCTACTTTCTATATCACTTGTTACATAATGTGGAAATCCCCAAGTCTCTTTATCTTTGAATTCACCACCAGCCTGCATGCTGTGCCTACTTTCTACAACATTATCATATAAACTGACAGCATTCGGAGGATGACAACGCACACTTTTTACTGGTCTGAATATTTTAGCTCCATCAGATTGTTGCTTGACATTCCTTTTTCTTTGATTTATTTCTCTCCGAGGAGGTTTAGCTGGTTTTACCTCGGTGGACGATCTAGGACCACTCTGGCTACAAGCATTCGCACTGCTGTTCAATTCTTTTTTCTGTACACTTTCATCCAAAGCACCATGTCTTGCTCCTCCATATTTCAAGCTCTCGATCTCACAGTTATCATCGCTATCATTTCCACTTTTCATATCTTTCTTTAAGTATTTCCTCGAAAGATTTTGAAGGGTTGATTCAAGTTGCAACTCAGATGGCTCAACATTTTCCTCCTGAGTGTGAGAAAATTCCATACCAACCAGTTCTGAGTGCACAAAATCATTTCTCGTATCATCTGAGCTCATCTTCAAATTTTCAATTTCTGGCCGAGCAGAAATGCTTGCCGTGTCATAATAGTGACGACCATTACAGTGGTTCACGCTTCTTTCAGCCAATCTTTCACCTGAATCCCTTCTCTGCACAGCCTGAGCTACTTCCCGTTCACAAAGGTTGTCGTAAAATGTTCCCCCCTCTTCGTTTTCACTGGCAAATCTTCGTCTTGGGACAACAGTATCACGACATGGATGGATAAAACTATCGCTGTGCGAAAATGCTGACGACACTGGTTGAATGTCATTGGTCACAGAAACAGCCACGTTACTATCCAGATTTCCCTTAACTTGTGTGATTGAATGACATGCCGATGGTAAAATAGGATTTTCGTCATGTCGCTGTGTTGACAAATGAGCCGAAACAGTATCACTCCCATTATTTCTAGTTACCTCCCTTAAAGATGTGAAAGAGGTGTTTTGAAATGAGCATGCCTGAGCCTGATTGGTTGTGTTGTCGCCAATATTATCATAGACAGATGGTAGAGGTGGGATAGAGGGTAGGGGATATGCGTCATGTGATGGGGATGGCATTTGAGTGTGAATGCCTGAAGTGTTGTCTGGGCCAAGTCTGTAATTAGAGTCTGAAGCAGCTATTGCTCTTCTAAAGTTCATATCATCATCATCATCATCATCACCGTCATCCTCATCATCACTATCATCATTCTCATTAACATCACTCATCCTTTCATCTTCACCTTTATTTCGATTACGAATCTTTCTCCTAATTTTAGAAATGTGAGATCTGACAGGTTGACCGCTACTGTCAATATCCATAGAATTTGTAATTTGACGATGACGCCTATCATTTACTAAACCATCTTTCTCCATCATCTCATCACGGCTTTTGTCCATGGCCTCTCCCTGCCTTCTGCCATTTTTGTGATCCTTTAACTCCGAGTCAGAATCGGAACTCGAAGTCCCGTAATCCGACATAATCAAAGACATCAGATGACGAGTCATTCGCCACTTCCTTCTCTCCCTATTAAATTTTTGACGATGAACGCTCAACCGTTCTTTCTCCTTCACCTCCTCCTCTTTCTTCCGATCTCTTTGCCTCTGGCGTTCTCTCTCTTGTTGTATCTCTTCATCAGAGGACTCGGTTGTTGAATAGGAGTCCTTGAAAATATTGACAACTCTTTTCTTCAATTTCAAATATTTAATCCTAAAATTATCTCTTCCTTTCTTGCTCTCTCCGACATTGTTCTCCTCACTTCTTTCAAAACCTAAGTTGTCATTTTCATCTTGATTATCATTCGACCTGTTCCTTTGAGGCATTCGGCTTCTTAATCGAAGAAATTCTTTAAAGTAGTCGGCGTTGGAATTATGACTTTGACTCTCGGAACTTATTTCAAGGTCATGAGGGTCTCTGTCTGTGCTTTCTGAATTCACTTGAAGGCCTTGAGGGTTGCCTATTCTTTCTGTGTCAGAAATCTCTCTCTCCGAGGTTGTTAGCAGCTCTTGATTGCTTCTGTCTGCGTTAGAAATAATATCTCCCTCGGAATTGGTTTGAAGGTCTTGGCTGTTACTTTCTGTGTTAGAAATCTGTCTCTCAGAGGATGTTTGAAGGTATCGACCGCGTTCCTCAATCGGACAATATACTGGAGGATCCCCAGGAATCAAATAAAGGTGTAAATTTGAGATGGCTTCAATCCAAGTATCTGTGTCATACCCTGTCAATCGATAAGCCTCGGAGGAACTATTAGCTGCATCGGCTGGAAGAGGCCACAGATCGCTTCCCCGGTTGGTTCTAGTAACCCTATTTGACACATTGGAATCATCTTCTCTGTCACTTGGACTTGGAGGAGTTCTATTCAAATTCTCTTGGTTGGGGACACTGGACGACCATCTGTTACGCCTTCTTTCCGCAGTTGAATGAATTTCATCACTATCGATGTCATTGTTATCAGCAGTTGCCGTAATGGCTGCGGTGGATGCAGCAGTAGTACCAGTATCAACATTAGTGGAAGATGGTATTGACCACTCTTGGTCACCCTGTTGTTCGTCGTTAGACAATGATGATGATGAGGATGATGACAACCGTCGACGACCTGACCTAAATTCAAAGGAAGACAATGATGATGATAACGATGATGACGAAGATGATAAATGATGATCATCCGTGTCTTGTACAGGTGATCGTGCCAGTAGTGACAACCTTTCTTGACTGTTCTGGAAACTTTCGAGCAAACCATTCAAGGCCAAAGATGCCTCGTTCCAAAGTTGAGGGTAAGTCAGCGTGTCGAGATAATCATCATATTCGGTTCGGGGCAAGTCCTCAACTTCTGGGAATGGAACATTATAAGAGCGGCGTCTATTCTCAGCCTCTGGAGATTGTGTTTCATTCTCCGAGTAAGGGGGAGGGGGTGATGAAGAATTTGGAGGGTTAAAATCAAAGCCTTCTGAAATGGGTGCAGCAGCAGCAGCTGTGGTGGTTGTTGTTAGAGTTGGTGGTGTAGGTAGAGAAGGTGATGACGATGCTGACGAAGATGCTGCAATCGGTCTCGATTCTGGGAATTCCCTGGCAGGACTCAGAGAATCATCGCCATCGCTGGAATTAGTCTGGAAACGAGAGATGGGAAATGAAGCATTTAACACACTGTCTTATTTATCCCAGTGGCAAACAATGTGGAATCAATTTTCTATTTCATTTAGTACAAGTCACCTGTTTAGGCTTTTGTACTATCCGATATACCCTTGCCGACAATCAGGTATTCATTCACTACAGAGTCGAGTTGAGTAGTATGGATAATGTGGCCAAAATGTTGCAATTTTTTTTTTTCATCCAATCGCTGACTTAGACCAACATTGCTAGACTTGGATACAGTCCTTTGCACCCTAGATAAATAGACAAGACAGTGGGTTTGTTATAGCTCTTGCAGGCATGTCAATAGTCAACCCATCACAGGTAGCCACATCAAGGAAAGAAAAAAATTTAAAAAATAGGAAAGAAAAGATAATGATCCCTATAAGGAAACTTTGTTTCAAAAATGTAAAATGATCTGATTTTTCTTAAAACTTAAAGTCACACGAGTACAGAAGAAAAGAAATAATAGGCTTGACTGCATTCGGGATCGATCTCAGTCCCTTTTCATGTGAAGCGAGTGCTTTACCAACTAAAGCTATCACTATCAGGACCCCCATTTTAATCAGTACTACAAGCAAATGACTGGGACTGTGACTGTGAAGAAAGAGCTAACTGACCTCCATAGATCTCATCAATTCCACAAGACGTGATAGTTTAAAGTCAAGTGGCAGGGCTTCAATGCCGAGCACGTAGTCAACTCTCATTTCATCACGACATTCGGGGCAGATCAAACGACGGGAAGAAATCCTGAAAACAAAGAAAGTAAAACATCAAATGCTTTGAATCTCAAATGAGCAATCAGAAACAAATAGAAGAGATTATTAAAGATATGTAAATTTTAATAATCTGAACAGTGCTCTTAATCTTAACAGACAACAGTCAAAAAGTCTAAAAATCAATTCCACAAGTCGTGGTAGTTTAACTTCCAAGTGCTATGGCTTTGAAAATTGAAATTTCATAGCACATTGGCAATAGTGTTAAATAGGAATAAAGTGAAAAACATCTCTATATTATTATCTGTGCCATAACAATGTTGGTATAAATAATGGGATTTGGACTCGACAAACTCTGATCCAGCGCAGGAAAATATTTAAGATATCTCTGTTAAACATAATGATGTGGCAACTTGCATTTAACAGGTTTCATAATTGACAATGTTGGTAATAAAGAGATCAATAGAGCTATTTTATTGTTTAAAAAAACAAAAACATCTTTCATCCAACATTGCACAATTGCCTGTCTCAGTCACGTGAGTATGAGAACGCAAGTAGCAGTAGCAGTGTATGAGCATGAGGCTAATTTCATTTTGGTTTACAAGCCAGGTGTAGCGGAATGTTGATGGGATAGTGATTAGCCTAATCTATATAATTAATTCCTGACATTGATGATGATAAAAGGAGATGAAACAATTTTGTGAAAAGTTAGCTAGACTAGACCTCTAGAGTTAGAGTTAGATGGATATATATGTCTGCATCTATAAAGTACCTATCTTTCTTATTACACAGAGATGCAACGAAATTTCTTACCAATCTTGTTGGGCTCTCACTTGCAGCAATGTAGAAATACATCGATGACAGTAGGCATGTCCACAAGGTAATCGTCTTGGTTGACGGAAAAGCTCCATACAAATCGGACATGTCAGTTCTGCTTTCATTTCTTTGTGCGCCATGACGAACTTCTTTCTTTTGGAGTAGTTTAGTTTTCAAGTATCTGCTCATTAAAATAGATCTTTAAATTAACTAATTGTCACTCTCCATCTTTTGTTTCAGGTCTTGTAAGAAGCTTTCCGTCAGACCAGGCTAAGAATAAGAAGAGGGTGGTGGAACAAGACTGGAAGTTGGAGCTGTTCAAATGTTGGCTGTCTTCGATTTGTTTACATTCTGTATTCTTCAGTCAGAGACCTACAATTAATAGCTAAGGCATCGGAGTCCTAATGTATTGATCTAAATAGATAATATGATTTTTACAAAAGTAAAATAATATTTGTAACGTCCTAAAAATTATGTTCTTTTCACTTTTTATTTCCCATTTCTCACCCTTGTTACTCTTTATTACCTACGTAGTTAAGAAAACTAGAGTTATGTACCTTGAAAAGTCCGAACTCTTTAGTTTTAGAAATTTGGAATAGAAACCCCGAGTAGTTATGTTGGTTGCCCACAGTAAACATTTCCATTCATTGATTGGATTTCATTAACAGGTATCTCTTTTATTGATTTGATCGATTTATTTTTCTTGCAGATCTGCCGGGATCGACCGATCGAATTCTAAGCTAGATTAATTATCCATTGAAGACTTTTCTGTCGAGTGAAATATTATACAGAATTTATACATTGTTAAAGAAAAGATTTAAAGAATGGTGTGCCCAGGCCCAACGTCTATCATGATGTCAGGTACAATTTTAATATTAGGACTGAGAAATAAACCCCATTGTATTCCCGATTGAATTACAGCATCATGTCTGTACACTGATGTAAGAGTAGCATTGTCATTTTAGATCATGTAACATTTCTGTCTTCATTAACCCACGCTGTAGTTCAATAAATTGAACACAAAAAACAAAACAAAACAAAACAAAAAAAAAAAAAAAAAAAAAAAAAAAAAAATAAAAATAAAAAAAAAAAAAGAAAAGAAAAGAAAAGAAAAAAGTGTATTTTCTAAGTTCTAGACTGAAATAACTTACTGCTCAAAATTAGGTGATTATGTTTTGCTTTTGTTGTTTTGTTTTTCTTGCTATTAAAACTTGAAAATAGCAATAATCTGTACAAACGTCGTTGACGTTGTTGATCTTTGTATATTCATTGATCAACACATTTTGGAATAATCAGCATTTCTTTTCTATATAATAGCTATACGTTTTTATAATATCTAGTTAGATTTTATATTAATCCGAACCATCCTATATTCGTCTTTACTTTAAGTTTAAGCATATTTATCTATATTCTAAATTCCTTATTTATATCCCTCATTAAAAACAACTAAATTTACCACGCTGGTTCTTTAATTCTTAAATTATCTTCCCCTAATCATCAGTATTTTTCTACACATTTTCACTGCCCTTCATGCTTTTTCTTTAGGCCTATGGGCTCTGGTGCTAGCGGTGACGTCAAAAGAAGAGATATGAAAAGCGTTAACTCCTTGAAAGCTTTACAGAGACTTTCTCTGGGCATGAACCAACAGAATCAACAGACTTTCCATCAAGGTTCTCAACAATCAATCAACAAGAATACACCAAACAAACAAATTGGATTGGATTTCTTGCAAAAACCAACCAGAATGAGTGTAGGCAACTTGATATAAATATAATATTTGCAAATTGTTTTTCTTCCTCCTCCTCCTCCTCCTCCTCCTCCTCCTCCTCCTCCTCCTCCTCCTCCTCCTCCTCCTCCTCCTCTTCTTCTCTTCTTTCTTCTTCTTCTTCTTCTTCTTCTTCTTCTTCTTCTTCTTCTCTTTCTCTTCTTCTTCTTCTTCTTCTCTTCTTCTTCTTCTTCTTCTTCTTCTTCTTCTTCTTCTTCTTTTTCTTCTTCTTCTTCTTCTTCTTTCTTCTTCTTCTTCTTCTTTCTTCTCTTCTTCTCTTCTTCTTCTTCTTCTTCCTTCTTCTTCTTCTTCTTCTTCTTCTTCTTCTTCTTCTTCTTCTTCTCTTCTTCTTCTTCTTCTTCTTCTTCTTCTTCTTCTTCTTCTTCTTCTTCTTCTTCTTCTTTCTTCTTCTTCTTTCTTCTTCTTCTTCTCTTCTTCTCTTCTTTCTTCTTCTTCTTCTTCTTCTTCTTCTCTTCTTCTTCTTCTTCTTCTTCTTCTTCTTCTTCTTCTTCTCTTCTTCTTCTTCTTCTTCTTTCTTCTTCTTCTCTCTTCTTCTTCTTCTTCTTCTTCTTCTTCTTCTTCTTCTTCTTCTTCTTCTTCTTCTTCTTCTTCTTCTTCTTCTTCTTCTTCTTCTTCTTCTTCTTCTTCTCTTCTTTTCTTCTTCTTCTTCTTCTTCTTCTTCTTCTTTTCTTCTTCTTCTTCTTCTTCTTCTTCTTCTTCTTCTTCTTCTTTCTTCTTCTTCTTCTTTTCTTTTCTTCTCTCTTCTTCTCTCTTATAAGGCCAAAGCTTCAGGCTGAAGATTGCATGGTCGTCTTTTCAGTAACAGGGGTTTTAGAGGGAAGCGGGGAGTAATTTTTTAAAGTTGTCAGTCGAAAGGTCTTGTTTACAAGTGGTTGGTAGGGAGTTCCAAAGTCGGATGGTGGAGGGGAAGGAAGAAAGAGTAAAGGTGATGGTTTGTTCTTGCTTTTTGAGACCTAATGCCGGACTAACTGAGCTATCGGAATGATCGACGATGAACAATTTTGCTTGTCCCTAAAGTATGAATTAGGGAGCGTTCACATATTACGTCATCAGCTAGGGGGGAAGGGGGGGGGGTCTACCAAATGTTGACATGTGTTGACATGGGGGAGGGGGGGGGGTCAGACCCAAGATGATGTCATCAAAACATAGGCAAATTAAGCCTATTTCAAAGTTTGTTCCTTTCAAAACAGCTAAAGATAAATTGCTATGATGAGTATTGCCCATCTCTCAAGAAACAAGATGGGAAAGGGGTATCACTTCTCAAAAGGCGAACTTGCCCTAAATGTTCATTGTATCACTCCTCGATCACAGCAATGAAAGACCATTCACGAAAATGCGGCATACAAGAAGAACAGCAAATGGGAGAAAATGATGACGATGAAGATGAAATTGATGATACTATTTATAGTACATTGCCAGAGGTCCAAGGCAGAAACATTTTTGAATCAATTAATTTTATGTTTGGAAATTGAAACAGAAATTCATTCCACTAAAAGACTAATATGCTATAAAATAATTTGCCTCCTATACTATTTTAAATTACACTTTCTGAATTTTTTTAAATAGCACCTGCACCAAGTATCCTAATTTAAATAATGTTTGTTAGATTTTATCTTTGCAAATTTAAATTTTATGTCCCCATTGTACGTAAAACATAAATTATCAACAGTTTCTGAAATTAATAAAATGTCTGAATGTGTTTTATCAAACGTTGATAATCAATGTTTATGGTGTGAAAAACGAATAATAAATATTGTGAAATTAAAGTTATCTTTTAGTTTTTTTATTAAATTAGATGACGTCATCATCTGTTGGGGGAGGGGGGGGGGGGTCAGGTCAATGATGACAAGTGATGACTTGGGGGAGGGGGGGGGGGATCTAAAAAGGGCAAATTTTTGATGACGTAATATGTGAACGCTCCCTTATATCACTTTCAGTCATATGGCACATGGAGATCTAAGCAGAAAGTTCAGATTTTAAAATTTAAAAACATTTCATGCGTCAAGAAGTTATAAACTATTCTATTCAAAGTTGATATAAAAAACCCTTTATAAAAAAATCTTTCCATTTCTCTCTTCAATTTCTTTCTTCCCTGCTTTTTTTATTTGATGATTTTCTTTTTTTTACATATCTTTTTTTTTTGTAACAGCTGAAGCAGACAACTTTCAACAATTACTCAGAAAATGCAAGTGCTCAAAAACCAGACACTTCAAAATCTGAAGAAAAAGTTTCACCTAAAAAAGAAACCAGTAGTGCTGATGCTAAATTGGTGACGAGTAACACTAACGCTGACACCGCTGCCCACCGTGAACCTGTTCCCAAAGCTGTCATTACGTCAGAAGAAAAGAAAGAAGGAAATGCAACCCCAGAAAGTGCAGGTAGTTTTTGTTATTGTTTTGCAACAAAGGCTGTGCAAACCACGAGGAACAGGGAAGACACTCATTATTGACCAGGCAATATGATATATATGATATGATCTATATCTAAATCTATATATATATATAATATTTCAAGTATAATTATGAGCATTCTCTCTCATAAGGAAGTGAAAGTGAAAGTAGATTGTTGTGTTTATCGTAATTTTCCGGCTTCATTGTTATGGGGGTTGGTAATTACATGAAAGGTGTTTGTTTCTATGTCTGCATGAAGATGTTAGTTCATTTCTTCTGTTGAATGTTGCCATGTTCGGTTTTGTGATGATCATATATATATATATTATATATATATATATATATATATATATATATATATATATATTCATTACTGTATATAAATTTACCATTGCTTTAATACTAAGGTTGAGCATTTTTATTACGTGGTTTTTATTTTATACCTTGTGTTTGTGTGTGTGTGTGCATGCCTGTGTGTGTGTGTTTGTGTTTGCATATAAATGTCTACTTTATTCTTTTATTTTATTTTTGAAATAGGTAAACCAGAAGAAACACCATCACCTGCACCTGTCAAAGTCTACACAGACGAAGAACGGGAAATTAAAAACAAGGAATTCTTGGACAAGGTTAACAATGTCCTAGAAAAATTCTCTGTCGTAGCCATAAAAGATTTGGAAGAGGAAGGAGAACCATATACTAAAGAAGGTCGAAGTATTTTATTGACATTTGCAAAGTCATATTTTTACTTCAGAATAGGCCAGGTGCCATATCCGTATATATATCAATATCGTCAAAATGTTGCAAGGGCCATGTTGGCTCATAACGCCATCACCAAGATCTGTGAAATATATGAAGATGGACTTAAAAGACGCCAGTTTGTAAAGGAAGAGGGCAACATGAACATTTTGTTCTGGTTGCCTTTGAAGAATTCCATGTTGACTCTTTTAAACTTCAGCGATGCAAGTGACGACGTGAAAATTGAGATCGGCAGGCATTCGTCGTTGTTTGCGGCCATTGTGCAATTGTTGAATGAATGGAGGGAAGTTCATCTAAATGGAACGTTATCAGTGAGTAGATCTATTTGGTTATAATTACTGTTATAATTATAATCATATCCACCTAGATCTATTTTGTTATAATTACTGTTATAATTATAATCATATCCACCTAGATCTATTTGGTTATAATTACTGTTATAATTATAATCATATCCACCTAGATCTATTTTGTTATAATTACTGTTATAATTATAATCATATCCACCTAGATCTATTTGGTTATAATTACTGTTATAATTTTAATCAGATCCACCTAGATCTATTTGGTTATAATTACTGTTATAATTATAATCATATCCACCTAGATCTATTTTGTTATAATTACTGTTATAATTATAATCATATCCACCTAGATCTATTTTGTTATAATTACTGTTATAATTATAATCATATCCACCTAAATCTATTTTGTTATAATTACTGTTATAATTATAATCATATCCACCTAAATCTATTTGGTTATAATTACTGTTATTATTATAATCATATCCACCTAACACAAAAATAGACTTTAAAAATTCAAAGTCAAAAAGAATAAGAATATGCAACATACAATGATGGCTGAGTGACTCAGCGTTACTATGATATCTTGACTTGTCACAAAAGTCAAGCAATGAAATTTTATGTTTTCCACTCTCTAAGAAACCATTTCCATTCTCCTCAACTCCGGGTCTCAGATATTTATTTCAGACTGGAATGTCCAGGGTTTGAACCCTGCTCTGAACAGCCTGTGGGAATGCTTAAGTGACGACATTTAACTATGATGCCCTGCGGCATTCTCTCATTTTAAGATTTATTTTCATTTATTGTATTCTTGTCTTATTTCATTTACGACTGCCAGGCTGACCAAAACAACTGCTTGAAATGGTGTCTTGGTGTGTCTCACAATGTCGCTGCCATGGAGGAAAACGTCCCGATGATGAGGGAATGTGGATTCATACAGGTTTGTTTGATCGTTTATTCTTTTTTTCATCCAGGGGTGGGGGGGGGGGGGGGGGTGTGTCTTGATAGCTCAGTTTATAGAGCACTCGTTCATAAGAAAATGGGACCACTATCGTTCATGAGTGCAGTCGAGATTTTTTTCTTTTTTTTTTTTCTTTTTATTGAAGCAGCAGTGATTGGGTAGCTGGGTCTGTTGATCTGGTGGTGGAAAGTACTTTGTAACGGATTAGCATTTGATCTGGTAACCCGTATGGTTTGAGGGTGACACGTTTGACTTGTAACCAGGAGGTGTGAGGTTTGGTCCTTAGCCAGTTGAGGCTGGCCGATGTATTGGGTTCACTTTTCTTTCTTTTGCTTTGTCTGGCACTGTCACTGTTATGCACTTACATTTTAAAAATTAGCATCTTACATCAGTCAACTAAACAGAAATCAACCCGAGTATCATGCTTGTGACTATGGATTCAATTTCCAGCACCTAGGGGCGTCATGGCTCAGCAGTACGGTCTTTGCTTCCTACCCGAAAGGTACCGAGTTAAAATGAGCAATTCACCTCATCCTAGCTCACTTTGTGGTGCTGCACTGCGGCTGATGCCTGGATTGTTCCAGTCTTCCCTTGGAATAGACCCGAAGGACAAATTTCCCCTATAGGATGAATAAAGGGAATTTGTCTTTTTTTTGTTCACCCCGACATAAATATCGTTGTGAGACGATTGATGCTTTTCTATCTGATTTATTTCATGCTATTATTTACATCTAAATATTTATTTATTTATCTTTTTTTTTTCTAATCCTCAAACCGTCAAACTCGTGCCATCCAATCCAATGCTATGGGGTCATGTGGTTTGGAAGGTCCTGGGTTCGAGCCTCGCTCGGCACATAGTTGAGTCCTTGGAAAAGACTCTTTACTCACTTTCTCTCACCATATTCAGGTGTAAAACGAGTACCTGGCCATTAACAGTGTTGTCTCGGTATGAAAAAATTTAAATATTGCCTAACAGGCGTTATGTCCCATCCTACATGTTAAGTGTTGCTGTTGGCTTGGGACCCCTTGTAAAGCACCCTGAGCATGTTTAGTGGATATTGTGCCATATAAAAGCTCCATTAAATTATTATTATTATTATTATTATTAGTTTATTATTATTATTATTATTATTATTATTATTATTATTATTATTATTATTATTATTATTAATATTATTATTGTTGTTGTTTGTTGTTGTTATAATTATTATCATTATTTAAGTATTTGGGAATTAAAAAATTCGTAATTTTCCGTACAATTTTGTCTTTTTGTAATTGGCGTTGAAATTTGTCTAAAATTCGTAAAATTATGAAAAACTCGTAAGATTCGGCAGGGAGCCCTATGTCTAAATTATTACTTTTACTAATTATTTTTCCTAATTCTCAAACCGTCGAACTCGTACCATCCATTCCAGGCCTGTATCCCTTACTTGGATTCTCCAGTGTCCACTTTGAGGCTCTCCGCGGTGGCAACGTTGGCAGACATCGTGAATGAAGAGGAGGCAGAGCTGTTACGGACGCATATCTCCATTTTCAGGTTTATGATCAAAGTTTTGAAGAGCTCTCTAACTGCTGAAAACCACAAACATCTCGGCTGGTCTGCTGAAGAGCTTACTAAAGGTTAGTGCAGGCAGAAATTGCTTGAGGAATTTGTCTGTCTTTGAGTCGATGTTTTCAGGGATTGATGGCGAATGATAATAGGAAATAGGAAATAACAACAGTATTATGACGTTAATAATGATGATATTAATAATACTAGTAATAATGATAATAATAATAATAATAATAATAATAATAATAATAATAATAATAATAATAATAATAATAATAATAATAATAATAATATAATAACAATGATAATAATAATAATAATAATAATAATAATAATAATAATAATAATAATAATAATAATAATAATAATAGTAATAATAATAATAATAATAATAATAATAATAATAATAATAATAATAATAATAATAATAATAATAATAATAATAATAATAATAATAATAATAATAATAATAATATACTTTATTCATTCAAATAAAATGGAAATTTGTTTACAGACGTGGCATGCATAAATATCTATAAATATTGAGTGAAGAATTGATGATGATGATGATGATGATGATGATGATGATGATGATGATGATGATGATGATGAGGATGATGATGATGACAGCGAAGATGATGTTGATGACATCGATGACGATAATGATAAAGGTAATAACAACAATAACGACCATAATGGTTTTTTCCATATTCTTATAGTTTAGATTTGACATTCTATGCTTAGGAACCAACCTCCTTCCCCCCCCCCCCCCTCTCCCCTGCCCTTCCCCTCCCCTTCATAGCATTAGGATCCAATGTGATAGGTCTGAGTCACACTAAGAACTCATCTCTCTCCTTGTTTTTCCTCTTTTCAGCCATTCGGCAGCTGGCACGTAATGACGTCAACAAAAAGATTCTGGTTGATGAGGGTTGTCTCCCTTTGCTTGTGTCCCTTGTCAACTCCGGAACTGAAGATGAGATTAAAGGTGAGGGTTGAAGGCATTATCATCTACTAGAGATGTTATTGGTTAAAGGCCATAAAATGGCGCTAGGTTTATCATTGAATGATCCATTCAAAAGAATGAAAATAAAGATAATTTGAAGTTTGAGTTGAGAAAACATACTGGTGAAAATTTTGCTTCCAGGTTTTGCCTTTCCTTTACCCCTTCTTTAAAAAAAGATTGATTATAAAAACAATCAAGAAAAAAACAAAAACAAAACACAACAAAACCAACACAAAAAAGAAACAAAAAGAAAAAAAAAACCAATCCCACAAAATCTGAAAAAAAAAAGAAGGAAAGAATAAGATAAAAAGAAACAACTGTTTTACATATTTTACATTATTCAGATTTTAATTTTTTAGATTTTCAAAATGAAAACTGTGCCAAGACCATACAATTTGTTGTTGGAATTTTTTATCTTTTAAAAAGTTCAATTTAGAGAATTTTTGACATGATGAGTATTGTCTTTATCTTAATCGATGAAAATTTGAAATAAAAATCTTCCAGCCTAAAGAAAGGAAAAGAGCTTTGCCACTGTGAGGCAGTCTGATGTATGAATAAACAAATCTACATTTTAAAACAAACATAAAAAACTATAAAATAAAATAGCACACAAACAAACAATTATAAACAAATCAAATACATCTTATTCATTCATGGAGACGTTTGATTTTCATCGTGAAATCCAGGAAGAAATAATATATTATTTGAGTTTTGATTTAAAAAAGAACAAAACAAAAACATCAAAAAATATAAATTTATGAAATTTGTGTAATGAAAGTACATCTATGATGATGATACGAATATGTCATTAATTATATCATTATATATTATATATTAATGAGTCAACAATGTTTACGTTAATGTTTATGAATCATGAATATACAGAGGCAAGGCAAGAATGCTTATGCCAATGTTTATGAATCATTATTGTACAGTGGTAATGATGTTTATGCTAAAGTAAATGAATCATTTTTGTACAGAGGGTGGGGGGGGGGGGCAACAATGTTTATATTAATATTTATGAATCATTCTTGTACAAAGGCAACAATAATTATATTAATGTTTATGAATCTTTTTTTTGTACAGGGGCAACAATGTTTATGTTAAAGTCTATGAATCACTTTTGTTGAGACTCGACTATATGTTTGCAAATGTATATAATATTATAAACGATTATTTTATTGAAGCAACAATGTTTTAATGTTAACATTTATATCAACCATTTTGTTTTGGTACACAGAGGCAATCAACTGTCTATGGGTTTTGTCCTTCAAACCGGAGAACAAGATGAAAATGGTTCAGGAGCAAGGGCTGGTTCATTTTCTAGAGGAGAAATTCACGAGTTCCGGTGATGGGACCTTACGACACGCGTGTCATGGAGTACTCTGGTCTCTACGGGACCAGATCAATTCCCCTGATAGTCCTGTCAAAGTTGGTAAGTAAAACAAGAACAAACAAAAACAAAAAACAAAACAAAACAAAAACTTGGAGCATTTATTTAGAGCAATATCCATTAAACGTGCTCCAAACGCTTTACAAGAAGTCCTTAGCCAACACCAACTCTTGACATGTAGAAGGACGGGACATACAGCCTGTTAAGTGATATTACATTTTAAAGAAAGTTTTGAACAGAGAAAATGTTGTTAACAGCCAGGTTACACCTGGGTATAGTGAGAGAATGTGAGTAAAGAGCCTTTTCCAGAGACTCAATAATGCACATCTCAGAGCATGACTCGAACCCTTGACCTTCTGATTTGAAGGTGAGTGTCATCCCACAAGACCACACAGTTGCAGTTTTATGTTGATAGCTTTGTTTTTTTTTTTTTGTTTTTTTTGTTGTTTTTTTTGACCCATCAGATATTTTCTTTTAATTTCTCATACATAAAATTAATTAAAACAAAATGGAATATAGACGTCTATCAGCTTCGAAAAAGAAAAAAAATCCCCAAACACGTAATGTTTTAGACTCAAAACCCTTCTTCAGCCACAACCAAGAACAATAAAAACATAAATAGAGACAGACGGGATTTTCAGTAATGTATTTATGTTTTGTTATTTCTTATTAGCATCCTATACATGATATATATCTTATACATCAATATAACCATATATAATTATACTTGACTCATCCTAGGTGAGGCAGTCAACAGCATGGTGACAAAGCCAAGACTGCAAAGCGCCTCCAAGTCCAGTTTACACCAGTTTAAAGGTAAACACGTTTTCTTTAATATAAGATTTTGAATGTTTAAGAATCTATTGTTACAATTGTACTACTTGGCTTCTCATTTTATCTGACTTATAAGTGTCAAAAGCACTGTAATATCAGTATTTTAAAAATCTAGTCGACAAAAAAAAAAAAAAAAACCAAAAAAAAAGGGAAAAAACGATGCAAATGTGAACATATAAAACTTAGGCCGTTATATTATTTACTTAAAAAAGCTTATGTTAGACCAACACTCGAGTATAATAATAGCAGTCTGGTATGGGATCCTGTCACTCCTCCTTAATTAAGGAAAAAAAATTGAAAAAAGTGAGCTTTTATATAGTGTAATATAACTAAATGTGCTCAAAGCGCTTTACAAGGTTCCCTTGTCAACAGCAACATTTAACATGTAGGACAGGACATGATGCCTGTTAAGCGACATTACATTTTTTCGGACAAAGACAATGCTGTTAACAGCCAGGTACTCATTTTACACCTGAGTACGATGAGAGAATGTCAGTAAAGAGTCTTTTCCAAGGACTCAACTATGCGCAGAGTGAGCCTCGAACCCTGGACCTTCCGATCCAAAAGGATGTGTCATACTACTAGACCACATAGAATCCATCCAACAAAGAGCTATAAAATTCAGTCAACGAATTCCTAGAAACAAATCAAAGCCGTATATGATACCATGGGCCTTATGGCTCTGAAGGACTATTAGAAATAGGCAGTTGTCACCTGTGAGCATTTTACGTTGTCCATCCTTCCAGGTCACGTTATGGTCAGTTATCAGTGGGGAAACCAAGAACTCATCAAGAGAATTGTCCAGGAGTTACGGGCACACAATGTCCCAGTTTGGTTGGATATTGACTACATGGGTGGATCTACCTTACAGGTATAGATGTAATTGGTGTCTTTGACCTTGGAACAGACATTTTTGATTTTCTTTTTAAGACGAATAGTGCAATAGTTTTTTGTTTTTTTACTTCACACATTTGTTCCCTATTGCACTTCTTCTTCTTCTTCTTCTTCTTCTTCTTCTTCTTCTTCTTCAAGTACCAAGTCTGTGCCAGACATCGGTGATCATGGTATGCCATTCATCTCTCTGATGGCGTACCATGATCACCGATGTCTGGCACAGACTTGGTACTTGAAGAAGAAGAAGAAGAGGTGCAATAGGGAACAAATGTGTGAAGTAAAAAAAACAACAAACAGGTTCCAATCTCATTGGAAGTGTAAAACCACTCTTCTGGAGGACTGTATGCATACTTTGTTGTCGTTGACTTTCAGGTGTCAGAGTGATGGCATCTTATTTTCTAGTCTAAATAAATGCTGGTCGTCAATAAAGAACATCCATCCTCGATCTTTCACGTCCATAACCCTGATAATCTGCCTATGACTCTGTTACTAATATAGTTATGCCAGCTTATGATTCAATATGTACTCTATTCATTATTTGTCCTCCGAAGAGCTGGTTACATATACACTTCCAAGGATTTTGGAACCGTAAAACCGTAAAAGTAGGTTTTACGTCACGACTTTTCCACCCTATTTTTCTTCATCTAAGAATTGTTAAGAAAAATGAAATTTCAATGTTATGTTCTTCTTATACTGTTAATATTGTTCAATGTTATGTTCTTTGGGGAACAGCGTAGCTCAGCAGTACGGTCTTTACTTCATACCCGCAAGGTACAGAGTTCGATCACCCACTGCTACGCTCTGTGGCCTTGAGCAAGTCACCTCACCCTAGTTCAATTTGCGGTGCTGCACTGCGGCTTATTCCTGGGTTATTGCAGTTTTCCCTTGGAATAGACCCTAGAGACAAATTTCCCCTATGGGATGAAAAAAGGGAATTTTATTACTTAAAATTTTATTTTAAAAATCCTCTGTTGAAGTTCAGTCCTTCCGGACTGGGCTGACAACTGAAGAATGCAACTGACTGGAACCGGGCCAGGAAGGATGGGAGATGACACAAGAGTTCAATGTTTCGAAAAAACAAAACAACAAAAGGACAAACATGGAATGTTTCGGGCTCAAAATCCTTCTTCAGCTAATAACAAAAAAGAGAATAAAAATTTGAATGCATCGTTTAAAATCTAGACAGATGACAGAGAAATAGTTTGCATGGCTGCCAGCAAGAAGAAATGGATTTTGAAATGATGGCTGAATATTACATTTGTACGGCTATATGGTCTCGTGGTATGACACTCAGTTTCAGATAGGAAGGTCTGTGGTTTGAGTCCCGAGTGGTGCATAGATGAGTCTTCGGAAAAGGCTCTTTCTGTACATTCTCTCCCCATACCCGGGTGTAGAATGAGTATCTGTCTTTGTCTGAAAAACAAATTATAATATTGCCTAACAGGTGTCATGTCTCGTTCTACATGTAAAGTGTTGCTGTAGGCCTGGGACCCCCTGTAAAGTGCCATGAGCACGTTTAGAGGATATTGTATTATTTAAAAGCTTAATTTAAAAATAATAAAATTAGTTAATTATTTTTTTACATATTTCAAGATGACATTTCAAGATCCTTTTTCTAGAATCGATTTAGTTATGCTTTATAATGATGGGTAAATAAATGCGTTTGTTGTCTTTGTGTGTGTGTTTGTGTATTCAATCCCAGGCTATGGCACAAGCCGTTGAAGACTCCGCTGCTGTCATCATTGCCATGTCACAGAAATACAAAGATAGTCCCAACACCAGGGCAGGTAGGACAATGCTGGGATACATGTAGTCTGCCGTCATTTGGAAAAACCCATATTTAAAAAAAAAAAAAAAAAAAAAAAAAATCCCCCCAAAACCCTAAAAAAAAAACAAAAAACAAATTAAAAAACTACTATACTTTATTACAGTATTGATATATTTTTTCTTTTTTGTTTTTTTGTTTTGTTTTTGTTTTTGTATGAGGTTGGAATTATTTATTCTTAGACAGTTGATTCAAATCGACAGATATTGTTCCAAGGTTTGATAGTGGTTAAAAACCCTTCAGAAAATACGACTTTTAACATTAGAGATGTCAAATTTTTGTTGGTTTGTATGTTAGAAATAAGTTAGGTTGACCGAAAGTTGTATAGCAAAGTTTCCTTTTAGTAGAATAATGATAATGTTTCATGTCACAATGCTTTGATTTTATTTTCGTTTCTTTTTTGGTTTTTGTTTTTAACCTTTGACCCCTTCCTACCACCTTCCAGAGGCCGAATATGCTTTCCAGTTACGTAAAAAGATCATTCCGTTGATCATGCAGCGAGACTACAAGCCCGATGGGTGGCTGGGCTTCATACTGGGCTCAAAGCTCTACTACGATTTTAGCGGAAAGTACTCGTTTGAGTCTCGGATGGAAGGATTACTCAAGGCTGTTCTAGAGGTCAAGGACGTGTCAGATGTCATTGTGGCTGAAGTGGTGAGTCAGAAATCGTTCTATGTCGGGATCCCAAGAGTATTGAGAAAATTAGATAAAGAAATCAAAGACTGTGCAGAGCTGGTAATTTTAGGAAACTTTTGAAAACATTCCTGTTCAGGCAGGCCTTTTGAGTAGTACTAGTATGTGCATTTTGTGTTACTTTTTGTCTTTGTGTGTATGGCCATAGAGCACTTTATGGATTCTGCGCGCTTATAAATTAATTTATTACTTTATATTACATTACCTTTCAAGGTGGGCGGGAGCTCAGTTGCTGTGTCTTCTATCCCCCTTTATCTGTTTTCCGAGTTGCTTTCTGTCTTTGTCTTAGAGTGAGATTACCTGCTTTTGTCCTGGCCCTCACGGGAATCCTTGGCTGGGAGGGACACAGTCATATGTATAGTTATAGTTTTGGGAGATGGTATTTTTTTTTGTTTGTAAATCATCTCTCTATTATATTCTCATATATGTTTGTTTTTAATATCATGATTTGTAAACATTTGAGTGCATTCGTCTTACGGGAGACCTGCGCGTGTGTCTGGATGAGACTTTTAGGTGATCTCAAAATAATTACACTGATGGAGTTCTCTTGGAATCTATATCTGTTTCTTATTTGAACCAATTCCCCTTTGTCTTCCTTTTCTTGGGTGCTTAAATTATAATTCTAGAATTTTTCGACAATCCCATTTTCTTCATTTTTACTGATGCTGATGTGACCTAAATGTGTTGCAAGTGCTGTAAAACCCTTAAAAACAAACAACCATTACATTACAATTCTAACTGATAACGGTATTAGTTACAGTATTATTTTCCTCCATTTTGTTTTAGCCAACTGTAGCCACTGTGAAAGATCAGATTTTTACAGTTACAGTATTATTTTCCTCCATTTTGTTTTAGCCAACTGTAGCCACTGTGAAAGATCAGAGTTTTACAGTTACAGTATTATTTTCCTCCATTTTGTTTTAGCCAACTGTAGCCACTGTGAAAGATCAGAGTTTTACAGTTACAGTATTATTTTCCTCCATTTTGTTTTAGCCAACTGTAGCCACGTGAAAGATCAGAGTTTTACAGTTACAGTATTATTTTCCTCCATTTTGTTTTAGCCAACTGTAGCCACGTGAAAGATCAGAGTTTTACAGTTCCAGTATTATTTTCCTCCATTTTGTTTTAGCCAACTGTAGCCACTGTGAAAGATCAGAGTTTTACAGTTACAGTATTATTTTCCTCCATTTTGTTTTAGCCAACTGTAGCCACCGTGAAAGATCAGAGTTTTACAGTTCCAGTATTATTTTCCTCCATTTTGTTTTAGCCAACTGTAGCCACTGTGAAAGATCAGAGTTTTACAGTTCAGTATTTATTTTCCTCCATTTTGTTTTAGCCAACTGTAGCCACCGTGAAAGATCAGAGTTTTACAGTTACAGTATTATTTTCCTCCATTTTGTTTTAGCCAACTGTAGCCACCGTGAAAGATCAGAGTTTTACAGTTACAGTATTATTTTCCTCCATTTTGTTTTAGCCAACTGTAGCCACTGTGAAAGATCAGAGTTTTACAGTTACAGTATTATTTTCCTCCATTTTGTTTTAGCCAACTGTAGCCACCGTGAAAGATCAGAGTTTTACAGTTACAGTATTATTTTCCTCCATTTTGTTTTAGCCAACTGTAGCCACCGTGAAAGATCAGAGTTTTACAGTTTCAGTATTATTTTCCTCCATTTTGTTTTAGCCAACTGTAGCCACCGTGAAAGATCAGAGTTTTACAGTTCCAGTATTATTTTCCTCCATTTTGTTTTAGCCAACTGTAGCCACCGTGAAAGATCAGAGTTTTACAGTTACAGTATTATTTTCCTCCATTTTGTTTTAGCCAACTGTAGCCACCGTGAAAGATCAGAGTTTTACAGTTACAGTATTATTTTCCTCCATTTTGTTTTAGCCAACTGTAGCCACCGTGAAAGATCAGAGTTTTACAGTTACAGTATTATTTTCCTCCATTTTGTTTTAGCCAACTGTAGCCACTGTGAAAGATCAGAGTTTTACAGTTACAGTATATTTTCCTCCATTTTGTTTTAGCCAACTGTAGCCACCGTGAAAGATCAGAGTTTTACAGTTACAGTATTATTTTCCTCCATTTGTTTTAGCCAACTGTAGCCACCGTGAAAGATCAGAGTTTTACAGTTACAGTATTATTTTCCTCCATTTTGTTTTAGCCAACTGTAGCCACTGTGAAAGATCAGAGTTTTACAGTTACAGTATTATTTTCCTCCATTTTGTTTTAGCCAACTGTAGCCACCGTGAAAGATCAGAGTTTTACAGTTACAGTATTATTTTCCTCCATTTTGTTTTAGCCAACTGTAGCCACCGTGAAAGATCAGAGTTTTACAGTTACAGTATTATTTTCCTCCATTTTGTTTTAGCCAACTGTAGCCACTGTGAAAGATCAGAGTTTTACAGTTACAGTATTATTTTCCTCCATTTTGTTTTAGCCAACTGTAGCCACCGTGAAAGATCAGAGTTTTACAGTTACAGTATTATTTTCCTCCATTTTGTTTTAGCCAACTGTAGCCACTGTGAAAGATCAGAGTTTTACAGTTACAGTATTATTTTCCTCCATTTTGTTTTAGCCAACTGTAGCCACTGTGAAAGATCAGAGTTTTACAGTTACAGTATTATTTTCCTCCATTTTGTTTTAGCCAACTGTAGCCACTGTGAAAGATCAGAGTTTTACAGTTACAGTATTATTTTCCTCCATTTTGTTTTAGCCAACTGTAGCCACCGTGAAAGATCAGAGTTTTACAGTTACAGTATTATTTTCCTCCATTTTGTTTTAGCCAACTGTAGCCACCGTGAAAGATCAGAGTTTTACAGTTACAGTATTATTTTCCTCCATTTTGTTTTAGCCAACTGTAGCGACTGTGAAAGATCAGAGTTTTACAGTTCCAGTATTATTTTCCTCCATTTTGTTTTAGCCAACTGTAGCCACCGTGAAAGATCAGAGTTTTACAGTTACAGTATTATTTTCCTCCATTTTGTTTTAGCCAACTGTAGCCACTGTGAAAGATCAGAGTTTTACAGTTACAGTATTATTTTCCTCCATTTTGTTTTAGCCAACTGTAGCCACCGTGAAAGATCAGAGTTTTACAGTTCAGTATTATTTTCCTCCATTTTGTTTTAGCCAACTGTAGCCACCGTGAAAGATCAGAGTTTTACAGTTACAGTATTATTTTCCTCCATTTTGTTTTAGCCAACTGTAGCCACCGTGAAAGATCAGAGTTTTACAGTTACAGTATTATTTTCCTCCATTTTGTTTTAGCCAACTGTAGCCACCGTGAAAGATCAGAGTTTTACAGTTACAGTATTATTTTCCTCCATTTTGTTTTAGCCAACTGTAGCCACCGTGAAAGATCAGAGTTTTACAGTTACAGTATTATTTTCCTCCATTTTGTTTTAGCCAACTGTAGCCACCGTGAAAGATCAGAGTTTTACAGTTACAGTATTATTTTCCTCCATTTTTTTTTAGCCAACTGTAGCCACCGTGAAAGATCAGTTTTACAGTTACAGTATTTTTTCCTCCATTTTGTTTTAGCCACTGTAGCCACCGTGAAAGATCAGAGTTTTACAGTTACAGTATTATTTCCTCCATTTTGTTTTAGCCAACTGTAGCCACTGTGAAAGATCAGAGTTTTACAGTTACAGTATTATTTTCCTCCATTTTGTTTTAGCCAACTGTAGCCACCGTGAAAGATCAGAGTTTTACAGTTACAGTATTATTTTCCTCCATTTTGTTTTAGCCAACTGTAGCCACCGTGAAAGATCAGAGTTTTACAGTTACAGTATTATTTTCCTCCATTTTGTTTTAGCCAACTGTAGCCACCGTGAAAGATCAGAGTTTTACAGTTACAGTATTATTTTCCTCCATTTTGTTTTAGCCAACTGTAGCCACCGTGAAAGATCAGAGTTTTACAGTTACAGTATTATTTTCCTCCATTTTGTTTTAGCCAACTGTAGCCACCGTGAAAGATCAGAGTTTTACAGTTACAGTATTATTTTCCTCCATTTTGTTTTAGCCAACTGTAGCCACTGTGAAAGATCAGAGTTTTACAGTTACAGTATTATTTTCCTCCATTTTGTTTTAGCCAACTGTAGCCACCGTGAAAGATCAGAGTTTTACAGTTACAGTATTATTTTCCTCCATTTTGTTTTAGCCAACTGTAGCCACCGTGAAAGATCAGAGTTTTACAGTTACAGTATTATTTTCCTCCATTTTGTTTTAGCCAACTGTAGCCACTGTGAAAGATCAGAGTTTTACAGTTCCAGTATTATTTTCCTCCATTTTGTTTTAGCCAACTGTAGCCACCGTGAAAGATCAGAGTTTTACAGTTACAGTATTATTTTCCTCCATTTTGTTTTAGCCAACTGTAGCCACCGTGAAAGATCAGAGTCTTACAGTTACAGTATTATTTTCTCCATTTTGTTTTAGCCAACTGTAGCCACCGTGAAAGATCAGAGTTTTACAGTTACAGTATTATTTTCCTCCATTTTGTTTTAGCCAACTGTAGCCACCGTGAAAGATCAGAGTTTTACAGTTACAGTATTATTTTCCTCCATTTTGGTTTAGCCAACTGTAGCCACAGTGAAAGATCAGAGTTTTACAGTTACAGTATTATTTTCCTCCATTTTGTTTTAGCCAACTGTAGCCACCGTGAAAGATCAGAGTTTTACAGTTACAGTATTATTTTCCTCCATTTTGTTTTAGCCAACTGTAGCCACCGTGAAAGATCAGAGTTTTACAGTTACAGTATTATTTTCCTCCATTTTGTTTTAGCCAACTGTAGCCACCGTGAAAGATCAGAGTTTTACAGTTACAGTATTATTTTCCTCCATTTTGTTTTAGCCAACTGTAGCCACCGTGAAAGATCAGAGTTTTACAGTTACAGTATTATTTTCCTCCATTTTGTTTTAGCCAACTGTAGCCACCGTGAAAGATCAGAGTTTTACAGTTCCAGTATTATTTTCCTCCATTTTGTTTTAGCCAACTGTAGCCACCGTGAAAGATCAGAGTTTTACAGTTACAGTATTATTTTCCTCCATTTTGTTTTAGCCAACTGTAGCCACCGTGAAAGATCAGAGTTTTACAGTTACAGTATTATTTTCCTCCATTTTGTTTTAGCCAACTGTAGCCACTGTGAAAGATCAGAGTTTTACAGTTACAGTATTATTTTCCTCCATTTTGTTTTAGCCAACTGTAGCCACCGTGAAAGATCAGAGTTTTACAGTTACAGTATTATTTTCCTCCATTTTGTTTTAGCCAACTGTAGCCACCGTGAAAGATCAGAGTTTTACAGTTACAGTATTATTTTCCTCCATTTTGTTTTAGCCAACTGTAGCCACCGTGAAAGATCAGAGTTTTACAGTTACAGTATTATTTTCCTCCATTTTGTTTTAGCCAACTGTAGCCACCGTGAAAGATCAGAGTTTTACAGTTACAGTATTATTTTCCTCCATTTTGTTTTAGCCAACTGTAGCCACCGTGAAAGATCAGAGTTTTACAGTTACAGTATTATTTTCCTCCATTTTGTTTTACCCAACTGTAGCCACCGTGAAAGATCAGAGTTTTACAGTTACAGTATTATTTTCCTCCATTTTGTTTTAGCCAACTGTAGCCACTGTGAAAGATCAGAGTTTTACAGTTACAGTATTATTTTCCTCCATTTTGTTTTAGCCAACTGTAGCCACTGTGAAAGATCAGAGTTTTACAGTTACAGTATTATTTTCCTCCATTTTGTTTTAGCCAACTGTAGCCACTGTGAAAGATCAGAGTTTTACAGTTACAGTATTATTTTCCTCCATTTTGTTTTAGCCAACTGTAGCCACCGTGAAAGATCAGAGTTTTACAGTTACAGTATTATTTTCCTCCATTTTGTTTTAGCCAACTGTAGCCACCGTGAAAGATCAGAGTTTTACAGTTACAGTATTATTTTCCTCCATTTTGTTTTAGCCAACTGTAGCCACTGTGAAAGATCAGAGTTTTACAGTTCCAGCAGTTTTACCTCCAGTAGGGAAATCCCCTGGAAGGCCCAAGCCGTCTGATGACCCTGCCTTGACCTTCGACCTCAATGCCATTAAAAAATGGACAACAGACGATAAGAACAAATGGCTGGAAAAGCATGGAATAAAAGAGTAAGGAGTAATAAATAGAATTAGGTCGAAAAAAGAAATATCATGTCATAGATAAATATATCATATATATATCATCCACAACCTCTTAAAAACAATAACAGTTTTGTGCAAAAAAAAAAATAAAAATGAATATATAATAATAAAATAAAGAAAGATAAAGAAAAAATTTATAGAACAATAAAACCTTGAAAAAACAAAAACAAAACAACGAAACTCATATAGGGCAATCAATATCCACCAAACGTGCTCAAAGCGCTTTACATGGGTCCCTGGCCCCACAAGAAGGTATAGGGAATGAGATTAGCGGAAGAGTAGCGTCCCTTGATTGGACGTCACCCATAGTCTGTGACGTCACCGGCGAAAAAGTTATTAGAGAGAGAACGTCATGTTGGTTGTGTGCATGCGTCTCTTGTCCTCGCCTTTACAAAATAGAAGAACTACAATATTGAAATAATGTCATTTAAAATTGTTCTATCTAATTTTATTGGGCTTTAATATAGCTCAATATCCACTAAAAGTGCTTTACAAGGGGTCCCAAGCCAACAGCAACCTTTGACCTGTAGAACGGGACATGACTCTTGTTTGGCGATATGACCATTTTTTTATCGGATAGAGACAACGATGTTAATGGCCAGGTACTCATTATACACCTGAGTATGGTGAGAGAATGTGAGTAAAGAACCTTCTCCAAGGACTCAACTATGCGCCGAGTCAGGTTCGAACCCAGGACCTTCTGATCTGAAAGCGAGTGTCATACCACAAGACCACATAGTCTATTCTAATTGTAGTAAAGAATAACAGTTTATTTTAAAAATGTAATTGTCTGATCTTCAGATACACAAAGTTGTCAGCTCTGCAAGGAGAGGAGATTGTCTTCCTTCACAACTTGAAATTGGAGGTAAGAGAGAGCGTCATTATCTTAATCATCGTCGTAGTTATCATCATCATCATCATCATCATCATCATCATCATCAAC
>NC_088370.1:1073707-1091207 GCF_034508935.2 Berghia stephanieae
AAAATTTAAAATATTATTTATGAATATAGAAAGATAATTTAAAAATGGGCATTTTACATAAATATGTTTATGCTTATTATTTATTTCACATGTCAATTTTCGAAGTTTGAAAGTATTGCCTGCATTTATTTATCAAAGGGCTTGCCATGAAATTATAGATATACTTATACAACGTTTTTTTGATAATCGATATAAAAATATGTTTATAGAAATGCATTTGTGAAAAGGATGTTAGCACATATTTATATCGCATTTCTTATTTATCTCATTACTTATTTATTTTAGGAAGTGTACAGGGCTCGCATCGAACTCAACTTGACCTTGAAAATAGGTCCCGAGTTTGCTCACCAATTGGCAATCCTATATATATATTATTATTATTATTATTATTATTATTATTATTATTATTATTATTATTATTATTATTATTATTATTATTATTTATTATTATTATTACTATTATTATTATTATTATTATTATTATTATTATTATTATTATTATTATTATTATTATTATTATTATTATTATTATTACTATATTATTATTATTATTATTATTATTATTATCATCATCATCATCATCATCATCATCATCATCATCATCATCATCATCATCATCATCATCATCATCATCATCATCATTATTATTATTATTATTATTATTATTATTATTATTAATATTATTATTATTATTAATATTATTATTATTATTATTATTATTATTATTATTATTATTATTATTATTATTATTATTATTATTATTATTATTATTATTACTACTAATATTATGATCAATATCAAATATTTTTTTTTAAGGTCAATATCCCTATACCTGTTTATTGTCGTATTTAAAAGACGGACATACATCTAAATTGGCAAAGCAACGACAAACATTGGGTGTCTCCCATGCCTGAGGTTGAAAAAAAAATAAAAGAAAAAGAAATGCATTTGTGAAAAGGATGTTAGCACATATTTATATGATTTAAATAGCTATGGAATGGGGGTGTGAGCGAAGCGAGCAGATGGAATTTGACGGAATAATAGATAAGATGAAAATGAAGGTTTGGGCATTTCCTGTTTGTCCTCACCACTCTCACACTCACGGTCATGATTATCATGGGCTGCAAGGAGTTGTGACTTGTATGCTTGAAGTTGAAGTTGATGATTTTGACAGAAAGTCCAATTTTCAGAATGTCGATGGTCGGCGGATCCAACTCTGATGTCTAATATAATATACGATAATAATAATAATAATAATAATAATAATAATAATAATAATAATAATAATAATAATAATAATAATAATAATAATAATAATAATAATAATAATTATAATAATAATAATAATTATAATAATAATAATAATAATAATAATAATAATAATAATAATAATAATAATAATAATAATAATAATAATATACGAGCTTTTCGCACCGTGTTTTATTTAATGTGATGTCATCAGTCGTCTGATCCGCCCGAAATTAAATAAAACACGGTGCGCCAAATTCTTATATGTAGACTTCAGAGGTTTGTTCCGCCTATCGTGAAAATTGAGACTTCAGAGGTTTGTTCCGTCTATCGTGAACATTGAGACTTCAGAGGTTTGTTCCGTCTATCGTGAAAATTGAGACTTCAGAGTTTTGTTCCGTCTATCGTGAACATTGAGACTTCAGAGGTTTGTTCCGTCTATCGTGAACATTGAGACTTCAGAGTTTTGTTCCGCCTATCGTGAAAATTGAGACTTCAGAGGTTTGTTCCGTCTATCGTGAACATTGAGACTTCAGAGTTTTGTTCCGCCTATCGTGAAAATTGAGACTTCAGAGGTTTGTTCCGTCTATCGTGAACATTGAGACTTCAGAGGTTTGATCCGCCTATCGTGAACATTGAGACTTCAGAGGTTTGTTCCGTCTATCGTGAAAATTGAGACTTCAGAGTTTTGTTCCGCCTATCGTGAACATTGAGACTTCAGAGGTTTGTTCCGTCTATCGTGAACATTGAGACTTCAGAGGTTTGTTCCGTCTATCGTGAACATTGAGACTTCAGAGGTTTGTTCCGTCTATCGTGAAAATTGAGACTTCAGAGGTTTGATCCGACAACCATTCATAAAGTTCAGTCTGACATAAAACTGTTTTGAGACATTGACCACATATTTGTAGGAGTTAAGACAAAAATTCATTCATCGCTTTTTTGGGAAATTATGTGCTCTATAAATGCTCAATTTTTGTTGTTGTTGTTTTTTTTCTCAATGATTATTTTTGCTCAATTTGTTTCACTTTAAAAAAAAAATCCTATTTGACAACGCATTTTTTGAAATGTATCGGGTGTGTACAAATTCCATTCCCAACATTTGTTTGTATGTCACACATATAATTTTCCTTGTATCTACAGTTAAAATCATCCGTGCTGAACCAGTGTGTAGTTATTTATTATTTAGCCTGTATAAAATTCAAATAAGGATGACGTTGTAATTGAATGCCTCAGGGGTTAATAAGGACAAGTCATATAAAACCACCAGACATTTACAAAAGACATTTCTTAACATTTTTGATAGAATATTTATTACCTTTTTAAGGTATCGACGTGTTAAAATGTTTCAAATGTCACCTGTATGAAATTTATAAATCTAAAACAGCTTGAATTTTTAAAGTTTAAATAAGACTTTTTAAGAAGTTGATGTCATTTTAACCCTTTCCATACTAACTGAGGAAATTCGACACATTCGCTACGAAACAACCAACAGTTTTCTCATTCACATGTCTTTTGGAGATACATCACAAAATTATAGGAAGAAATATTTTTTATAGTCATAAATACTCGATCTCCTTGGGTGCCTAGAGGATCTCCTTGGGTGCCTAGAGGATCTCCTTGGGTGCCTAGAGAAAGATAATAATAATAATTATAATAATAATATCCAGAGGAAAGCAACACATAATATGGTGCAGACTAAGACGTACCATATGAGCGAAAGCGAAGAAGAAGAAGAAGGAAACTTGATGTTGTCTTGTACAACTTGTTTTGCGAACAAAATCATGTATAATATTAGTATGTAGGTACTCATTCATTTCGAGTTAGAGTTCGATCAATTTTTATGAAGGATGGGTATGACGTTTTCTTTCGGGAAAATCTTGAAAATGGTTGTTAGGGGGGAGGGAGTTAATGAATGGATGTTTGAAGTCAACGTACAGCATGACTACCTTTTTCAGACAACTAATGTCATCTTTCCTGTTTCAACTTTGGCTCAATCCTATTTTATTCAACTTTCATGAATTACATCCTTGTTGCTGACAATGACGTTACATGATATAATTAATAGACTGGTCAGTTGGTTTCTTCTGTTTCTATCATTACATTTATTATTATTATTATTATTATTATTATTATTATTATTATTATTATTATTATTATTATTATTATTATTATTATTATTATTATTATTATTATTATTATTATTATTATTATTATTATTATTATTATTATTATTATTATTATTATTATTATTATTATTATTATTATTATTATTATTATTTCCATTCGTTATCCGGGGAATAAATATAAATACAATTTCTTAGATTACAAAAATTGAAATTTTTAAATTGTTCATCATTTTACTTCTAAATTACCCTTTTTTGGGGCCGATTCATCATACCGTTCTGAGTGGACGGGACACATTTTCTATGCAGTTGTCTGTCCTTTGTCCTAGAATGGGATAAATAATTGTTTGTTTGTTTTTGTTTTTTTTTCCCCATGTTCTAACTCCAGCTCAATCGTTTTTGTTAGTTAGACAATGAGACAATGAGACAATGAGACAATGAGATACATTCGTATCAGTTTTTGTTGTTACAAGAAAATATTTTGATGCTACCTCCATATTGTCACGTATTACATCATTTCATATTGCAAGTTTTGAAAAGTATTATCTACCTACTTGTTCTTTCCTCATTATACATTTATTAATTCATTACACGTATCGAAATATAATATTTGTAATCGCCCAGCCAACCCCAGCAGGTCACGACCCGGGAGCTAAGAATAATTTTACTAGTGTAGAACGAGCCCATCGTTCCTTCCTTGATGTATGTATGTGTGTGTTATATATATAATATAATGTATGTAAGTGTTATATATATAATCAAAATTAATTAGTATCATAATTTGGGCTCGTTTTTGTTTCTCCATACACACCAAATCTTCTGCTGCTTTTGTCATTAAACCAGTCCTAGGTAGTAATAATGAATGTTATTTATGATCATAAAATGCCAACTTTGTTTGTCTACTTTGGCCAGAAAATAAGTACATACTTCAAATACCGTTGGTTTAAAGTGACCCTCAACTTTTTAAACATGAGGGGCGTCCCTATAGCTCAGTTGATAGAGCACTCGCTTCACAATCAAAGGGACCAAGATTGATCCCGGATGCAGTCGAGATCTTTTTCTGACCCCTCTGCCCACCCAGCAGTGAATGGGTAGCTGAGTCTGTTTTATTGGCGGAAAGTACTTTGCGACAGACTAGTGCCCTATCCAAAAGATAGCAAACAATTCCTATTGACACCGTTTTACGCTATAGAAACCGGAATAAACTCCGGCTCCATGAGCCCAATGGCTCTGAAGGACCACTTTACTTTTACTTAAAGACTTCTATAAAATAGGACATCGACTGTTTGGAAGTCTTAGGGTTAGAACATTTTGACAAACTGAGAGTCATTTTAATGGATAGGTAGTTGGAGTGAAAGTTTTCAGGCTAAAATTTAAAAAGAAAGTTGTTTGTTTTTTTGGGGGTATTTATATTTTCGTCTACGTGGTGTGGACATGTGTAACACAGTCTTGTTATAATATCAACCGTTGGTTTTCACCAACATACAAACGCCTTTATTTTTTAAATAATTTTTTAGACGTTTTAACTTTTGCTTAATTCTATATCTTGGGTTTGTTAGTTATTTTCATTCATTGGTTTCATGATATGGTAAGCATTTGTAATTTTTAAAGAATCTCGGCGCACGCGCACACACACGCACACACACACACATATGTATACACACATGCGTAAATACACACACCCACATGTGTGCGCGGGCTCACACACTTTGTATGTGTGTGTGTGTGTGTGTGTGTGTGTGTGTGTGTCGAGAGACAGAGAGAGAGAGAGATAGAGAGAGAGAGACAGAGAGAGAGAGATAGAGAGAGAGAGAGAGAGAGAGAGAGAGAGAGAGAGAGAGAGAGAGAGAGAGAGATCGAATATTTACTTATAATATAATATCATATTTATGTTGCTATGCAATCTAATAATTTGTTTTTGTTTACGTTATGACATGATAAAAATGCCACAAGTGTAATGCTTTGATGTGATCATCATATGATATACCTACACATATCTATCTATTTATTATTTACTTTATATATTTTACATTATATTTACACATTTCACTGCTTAAGCTTCTAAACATTAATATATTTCGTGACCCACCGTCTGTAAACGGTACTACTATGTTGGGACGAATCTGCCTCTATCCCCTTGTTTCGTAGTTTTATCTAGATATAATTCCATTTTCAATACCCCCCCTCTCTCTCTCCCTCTCTCTCTCTCTCTCTCTCTCTCTCTCTCTCTCTCTCTCTCTCTCTTTCTATATATATATATATATATATATATCTTCTCTCTCTCTCTCTCTCTCTCTCTTTCTCTCTCTCTCTCTCTCTCTCTCTCTCTTTCTCTCCGACATAGTACCGCTTTGAGACGGAGATTCACACACACATACACACACACACATACACACACACATACACACACATACACACACAGTCACAAACACACTTTTTAACCTATAATGTTTTAACTATACACATTTCATTATCTTATTTACCTGAAGAAGGCCAAGGACCGAAACGTCGTTTACTTTGTTTTATATCTTTTATAATAAGAGTCATTTTTACCCCCTTTACTTTACTATACAACTAATGTCTTGCTTGGTGCGTAGCCTTCGTTCGTTAACCTTATCAGCCTGATTCTAGGACTTGCATGCTGACGTCAGTTTGTGGTCAATTCCTCGTATAGATAGTATGCGCTTGGCTAAGAAGTTCACAGCATTGCCATCCGGAAGTATAACGGACCAACACACAAAACTGTGTGTATCCATGAACTTTTATCGTCTGTATGATAGATACCGTTTAGTGAGTATTACTCATAAACGTGGATGGCAAAAACCAATAACAAAGACCAAAGTGACGTCAATTTCATTCTATCTATAGCAGACCTGCTTGCTCGAAAAACAAATTTTAATCGTAATGGGAGCGATCTGTATTCATGTTTTCGTCCAACCTGGTCATCGATCACATGATTCGTTCCTGTACAACGAATGGACATAATATCTCAATAAATGTAAACACGCTGCTTTGTCTGTTATGAAAGTTGTAAACATATCCATGAATTATGCTGAGCAAAATGACCAATTGTGACGTTGGATATTTTATCTCAAACTGTGAACACTTTTCACCATGTGGGTCATTTTGAGCACACTTTGCAATTTGACCTATGACCTCGAGCACACGGAAAGCTAAAACAGATCATCCCCATAAGAGCAAAACCCACCCACCAGAAAATGCAACAGCAGAAATAAGGAACATTGCCCGTTAAACAAACAATGTTTAGAATCAAGTTTAATTTACCAAGCCACAGTCACCGAAACTAAAACAAACAAGCAAGAAAAATATGTAGGACTAACGGAAAATAATTTCAAAACAAGATACAACCTCCACACCTCAACTTTTAGAAACACTAACAAAAAAACATCCACAAAACTCAGCGAACATATTTGGAAATTAAAAGACAACAAACTAGACCACAACATTTCATGGAAAATTTTATCTAAAGCAACAGGATACACACCAACATCAAAACAATGTAGCTTATGCCTGGAAGAGAAATATACTATATATATATATATATATATATATATATATATATATATATATATATATATATATATATATATTTATGAGTGTTGGTGGGTACTCGAAGGTACGAAAGTGCTCGATAATGATGGTTAGAGCTAATATAGAATGCAAATTTTCACTCACATTTTTTGTGGCCGAGACGCTCGTTTCTGTGTCTTACACGTCTTCAGTCGGCGTAATCCTTAGTAATGTCCGTAGAAAAGTTCTTACTCTTGGAGTACGAACTTTTCTACGGACATTACTAAGGATTACGCCGACTGAAGACGTGTAAAGAAACACAGAAACGAATCGTCTCGGCCACAAAAAATGTGAGTGACAATTTGCATTCTATATATATATATAAGACAAAACATTTTCACAGATAGAGTTGAGTTTAATATAATTTATTTACTTTTTCATTTTTAGAGGTATCTTTTTGAAAGAAATGTTTGCTGCTTTTTTTTGAGGTAATTTTTAAAAGATAAATGTTTTTTTATTTTTTATTTTAGAATGTTTTTTTTCTCCAGAAATCCAGGTAAACCCATTCAACTGTGCCATTTTAGACAAGCGATCAATAAAATAAAGTAAAAACGAATGACCTCTTGTTTTGTTCAATGCTTTCAAATTAAAAAAAACAAACCCAAATAACCCCCCCCCCCCCCCTCCAAAAAAAAACAACCCCAACCCAACAACAACAACAACAAAAAACAAACAAACAAAAAAACAACAAAACAAACAACCAAACCTCCCCCCCCCCCCAACCTATTACCTTCTTATTCCAGTTTCTATTGCAATTACTTGCTACCCATTTGATAGGACGCGATAAGTCTATCCCAAAATACTTTCCGCCAGGCCTAACAGACTCAACTACCCAATAACTACTGGGTGGACAGAGGTTGTCTGAAATATAATCCGACTCCACGCGGAATTGATCCTGGTCTCTTTGCGAGTGAAGCGAGAGCTCTTCCAACTCAGCTATCGGGTTCCCCTCCCCAATACAATGTTTGGATCGGAAGGTCTGGGTTCGGCGCATAGTTGAGTCCTGGGAAAAAAAGGCTTTTTACTCACATTCTCTCACTGTACTCAGGAGGTGTAAAATGAGTACCTGACCGTTAACAGCGTTGTCTCTGTCGGATAAAAATTGTAATATCGCCTAACAGGCGTCATGTCTCGTTCTACATGTTACTTGTTGCTGTTGGTCAGGGTCCATTTGTAAAGCGCTTTGAGCATGTTTAGTGGATATGCTCTATATTAAAGCTCAAATTCTACATGTTACGCGTTGCTGCTGGTTAGGGACTCCTTGTAAAGCGTTTTGAGCACGTTTAGTGGATTTTGCTCTATATGAAAGCTCAATTTTTTAATTTTTGATTTTGTTTTTTAATGTTTATTTATTTTTCCCAGTCACTGAATACAAGATGTGCACGTTTTATTTGTAAATCACTGGCGATGACGTTTTCCCCCGTTCATTTCTGCAATAAAATGTCAATAGATTTAAAGTTAGGGAAGGGTTTACATGTGGTATGTGCTCAACGCCGACGGGGACATAGTATTTATTGACGTCTGTGTGTGTGTGTGTGTGTGTGTGTGTGTGTGTGTGAGTGTGGAAAGAGAGGGATAGAGAGAGATAGAGGGAGAGAGAGAGTATGGCAAGAGAGAAAGAGAGAGGGATTTAGATAGAGAGAGAGGTTGGATAGAGATAATAAAGGGAAAGAGATCGAGAGAGGAAAGAGAGAAGCAGAGATGAGCGAGAGAGAGAGAGAGAGAGAGAGAGAGAGAGAGATAGGTAGATAGATAGAGACAGATAGACAAATAGATAGATAGATAGAAATAGAGAGAGAGAGAGAGAGAGAGAGAGAGGGAGAGAGAGAGAAAGAGAGAGGGAGAGAGAGAGAAAGAGAGAGAGAGACAGAGAGAGGGAGAGAGAGAGAAGAGAGAGAGAGAGAGAAAGAAAGAGAGAGGTAGATAGATAGCTAGATAGATAGATAGATAGAGAGAGAGAGGCAGAGAGAAAGAGAGATAGATAGATAGATAGAGAGAGAGTGAGAGAGAGAGAGGCAGAGAGAGAGAGAGAGAGAGAGAGGGGCAGAGAGAGAGAGAGAGAGAGAGAGGGGGGGGGGGAGTGTATTGACGTAGTAGTTGATGTTGGATAATAATTAATTACCCGGTGATTGATGGATGAAGTGACTGACGAGTTACCGGCCTTGGTTAGCCTGAATCTATCCCATCATCCCATCAAACCCAATTGGTGACGTCACGAAACCATCTCTCGTCCTAATTAATGAATGAATGAGTGATCGATGTAGGATGTGCTGTGATACATTCTCTCTCGTACTCTGGAAAAACCCATTTAAAAAAAAATTGGCCAGAAAACTCGTCCTTCAAACATCCATCGATTTAAATGACCCTCATCTTGGCAAAAAAACCCTCTTAAACCCGGGACTTCGCGAAGTCAGATTTAAATCGAGAAGACCTTTCTTCTGGAGTTAAGTCGTGTTGTTGAAGGTGCTCCCTTTATTATTTATTTTTGGGGGATGTTGTCTGTGGCTTCATCAATTCTTGCATGTATCCTTTGATTAGCGTCTTGTCTCGACACATCCTGTTATAATTCTCATTGATTCTCTTAGTCGCTTGACAATGCAGTTTACATGTGAGCTTCTCATCCAAACAGTTGCACAGTATTCTCTCACCCTATAGATAGTATGCGCTTGGCTAAGAAGCTCATAACATGCCATCCGGAAGTGTAACGGACCAACACACAAAACTGTGTGTATCCATGATAGTTTATAGTCAGGTTAATACAGTTCAGTGAGCATTACTCATAAACGCGGATGGCAAAAAACAATAACAAAGACATGTGTGACGTCATCTTCGAACTATCTATAGCACAGTGCCAAAGCAGACGGTCTCAGTGACAATCATGTTTACTATAATAATAAGTGAAGTCAGTTTATCAAGCGTAAATTTCACTAAAAAGCAGATTCTTTAAAAAAAAGTAGATAGATAATATCTTGAATGTTTTCAAAGATGTCTTTTGCTCAAAGATGATGAAATAGGAATCGATTGAGTGGTAGACTAGAATAAATTATTTCTTACACTCGTGCGTTATGGAATTCGATTTTGTTCCCGACGCCCACTCGTAAGGTCGTTCTGCTGTTTGGAACACGTCCGGCAAGAATCGTATATTATTTTTTATAAAAAAGACTGCTCCGAACAGGCACTCATCTATTTTAATTAGGAAATTAACATAGATCAAGACGAATCTTGTGAGCCATCAATGATCAAAATCGATCCGGTAATAAAGTCTGTAGGTGCGCGGAAATGAATCTGGCAACAGGGTGTCCAGATGGCGATTCCCAAGGTCAAATAACATGTTATGGGTAGGACTACCACATCTTTATGCTCTTTGCAGATCTTATATAAACAATCATTTGAATCAGCGGGGGATAGCGATGATAAAAGCAAAGACAGGCGAGAAAACTCATAAATACCACCTGGGGAATAATGTGGTTTTTCCACTCGTTATTATAATATTTGAAATACTCAAACCAACACAAAATGGTATTGTATTGTCACTACAACAATATTAAATCAAGGCCACAATGAAAGCTGATAGGCTCGTCTTGTCCATTCAACGATGAGTCACAATAAATAAGTATCAATTAAAGGCAGGGATAGTTGAATGTTTTTACCTTAATTCATGTGCTCTGTGCAAGTTGGAAAGGGGAATATGGCAGACCTGTTTAGTACTACTAAAAATTCGTTAAATTAGGAATTTTTGGCTCCGACTACAGAGCGACAAACTTGTCTTTGACTCGATAAATCTCATAGAAAAGGAAAGTGACATTCCAGAGAACCTATATTTAGGAATTGGAGCTTTTCTTTTATCATGCTAAGGGCAAATTATAAATTTGTAAAGCTATTTTTATTGTGACTTTTCTTCTTTCCCTTGGGAACTATGAATTTCTGAAATTTCAAGTAGGCTGTTTTGGGCTATGGATGTGTGACGGTGGCGTAGTGGGGGTGGGGGTGGGGGTGGGGGGGGGGGGGGGGGGGGTAGCAGTAACACTGTACGATAAACTGGCAGTTTGGTTTTTTGCTTTTTAACTTTGTCATCGTCATGGCCGTCGGTGAAAAAATAATGTCCTTATCATGTCAAGTGTTTGTGCTGCTACCTGTAGTCTGAGTATGTGAGTGGGTTTGTGTGTGTGTTTGTTTGTGTCACATGGAATTTAAAATAAAGAAGGGGAAAGGGGGGGGGGGTCGCCTAATGTTCTCATACCTGTTGAGTTTAAAGAGTCTAAGTGCGTCGTTATAGCCATGGTACATAACATAACAATGTGTGCCTGTTTGTGTGTTTGTATGTGTGTATATATGTCTGTCTGTATGAACGTATGGATGTATGTATGTATGGATGTATGTATGTATGTATGTACGCCTCATTAAGTATGTACGTGTTTGTTGGTTTCCTTTTTTTTTACTTCTATATTATCATCCCATGTGCGCGTGATATTTAAGTTTGTGTATTTTAACATTGGTGTGTCAATACGTGTGTGTGTGTATGTGTGTGTGTGTATGTGTGTGTGTTTATGTGTTCTCCGATCACAACACGTCTAGTTAGCACATTGGGACTTAAACCAGATGAAAAAAATATGATAAATGTGACTCGTGTCCCCTATCTGGTAATGTGCCGAGGTCAACTGGATGACAAAAGGTGAACGTATAAAGCTATAACTATGTCTTTGTGGTCTAGTGGTATGACACTCGCCTTCGGATCGGATAGGTCTAGGGCTCGAGTCCAGCCCTGATTGGCGCATAGTTTAGTATTTGGAATAGGCTCTTTATTCACATGGTCTCGGCGTACTCAGGTGTAGAATGAGTATCTTACTGTTATCAACGTTGTTTTTGTCGAGAGAAAATCAAATTGTAATAATGACGCCTATTATATACAAGCTCATATTGAGAAAATAGGGAGCGGGCATCATATTTTCTAGAATAAATGAAAGCTGGTCGTCAATAAACATCATCCATCCTCGCTGTTTTACGTCCTGTTATCATAAGAATCTGCCTTTACACCATGCTACTGAAATAGTCATGCCACCTAATGATTCAATAATAATATGTATCCTATACACTGTGTATATATTGTCCGGATGACTTGTTACACACTTCCAGTTAGTTTTGAACCGGAACAGTGACGTCAGGACTTCTGCTTCCCATAATTGGGGTTATCAGACCTGGAAATAAGTACACGTCGGCCGGGGTCATCTAGTTGTCCAAAAGTGAACATTTAAAGCTTAAAGCTTAAAACCATCAAATGTATCAACTATGAAATTATCCCAGTTCAAAGTACTACAACCATTTGTGCTCAGTATAGATAGTTCGAAGATGACGTCACTTAGGTCTTTGTTATTGTTTTTTGCCATCCGCGTTTATGAGTAATGCTCACTGAACTGTATTAACCTGACTATAAGCGTTCGTGGATACACACAGTTTTGTGTGTTGGTCCGTTATACTTCCGGATGGCAATGTTGTGAGCTTCTTAGCCAAGCGCATACTATCTATAATACACAACGCTACCCCATGTGACATAATATCGTTTTTAACTTTTATCTCTCCACTAACCAAGCATTTTCATGATTTGTCCAGAAAAGTCAGATTTATTCAATACAAAAAAGATTCTTATTTTCTCTATCTCTAAAGAATACTCGGGTGTGGTGTTTCAATCATCCTGTTTTGTTGATAAAGGGGAAACCCGAAACGTTCATTTGATCTGTTTTTGTAATTAAATTGAAGCTTACATTCAACTTCACGTTGTTATTTATTTCTGTCTTTAAAGCAAAAACAATATGTAAAATTGTGTTTAGGAAACCATCTTTATAATAAAATACAACGTTCTGTTAGTTACAGATAACATAAGCTTAGCCCAAGTACTCTTATTTGCAGGTCAGATAACCCAATTCCTTATGGGCTCATTTTGTAATGGAAATATTTTTTTTAAAATGACGCAAAATATTGTACACTACAACAATGTTAAACTAGGCCCATAAGCGGGTTTGGATGTCAGACCTGTATATATGTATACGTCGGCTTAGCCAATAAACTTACAATATCCGCCAGCCGCATAAAACGTACCGACACACACAACAAGGAACGTTTATAGATAGTTCGAAGATGACGTCACTCAGGTCTTTGTTATTGTTTTTTGCCATCCGCGTTTATGAGTAATGCTCACTGAACTGTATTAACCCGACTATAAACGTCCATGGATACACACAGTTTTGTGTGTCGGTCCGTTATACTTCCGGATGGCAATGTTATGAGCTTCTTAGCCAAGCGCATACTATCTATAGTCTGATTGAAAGTATTTAGTGAGACCAACTCATAAAAATTGCTGGCTAAAACCAAGAACAAAGAGCTGAGTGACGCGTTCCTTCTGTAGATAGTATGCGCTTGGCTTAGAAGCTCACAACATTACCATCCGGAAGTTTAACTGTGCGGCTATGTGGTCTAGTGGTATGACACTCGCTTTCGGATCGGAAGGTCCTGGGTTCGAGCCTCGCGCTCGGCGCATAATTGAGTCCTTGGAAAAGGCTCTTTACTCACATTCTCTCACCGTACTCAGGTGTAAAATGAGTACCTGGCCGTTAACAGCGTTGTCTTTGTCCGAAAAATTGTAATATCGCCTAACAGGCGTCATGTCCTATCCTACATGTTAAATGTTGCTGTTGACCAGGGACCCCTTGTAAAGCGCTTTGAGCATATTGTGGCTATTGCGCTATATAAAGCTCTAAAAAGCTCAATTTTAACGACCAACACACAAAACTGTGTGTAACCATGAACGTTTATAGTCTGGTTAATACAGTTTAGTGAGAATTACTCATAAACGCGGATGGCAAAAAACAACAACAAAGCCATGAGTTACGTCAACTTCGAACTATCTATAGATGCTGTGCGCTTGGCTAAGAAACTCACAACATTGCCATCCGGAAGTATATCGGACCAAAAAGATCTGAATGTAAAAAATGCTGGATGTATCGAAACGTCTGTGTTGATTTTCCTATCGACGGTAGGGGAGGGTTGAATGAAAATGTAATTGTCAGCCTTTAAGTCATTCCAACATGACACTGGTGTGATGGGATAGGTCACAAATTAGCCTTAAAAAAAGGGGCGTCCGGAACGAAACGAAGCAGGCCTGACAGATTTATTTTACAAAACAAGCCAAACAAGTCAGAGGAAAAATGCCAAATGGTAAGACTGGCTTTTTTTTCTTTTTGCTAAAATCGAAATCTTTTTGGCTATAATTTAAATGTACATAGAAGTGGAAGTAAATCTTAATTTTTCTATCAATATGGCATGAATTAGTGTCCTTATTTGATAATAATTTAACTTCGTATAAACAGTTAAAGGGTCAAAATTTGTATCTAATTTTTTGGAATTAGAATAAATCGTTTTATAAAATCAGTGAAATAATATGTGATTCGAAAAAAAAGAAGGAAATGCTGAAATATTGCTTGCGACTAAGGAAAAATAAATAAAGAACAAACAAACAAACAAAACAACAAACTCAAGTTTTTGTAGTTTTGCCATAAAACGTTAAATTGGCAAACATGGACACAGGCCTCGCGTTCACACTAATCCACAAGCCAAGTCCATTTTCGCAAGTTGTGCTAAGAGAATTATTACTACTACTATATTATTACTATGACCACTGGGACTGTTGTACCCAATACACCAGGGCCACCTACCTACCTACCTGTTCATCTTTGTGTCTGTCTGTGTGACTGTGGATTGTTCTTTATATCATCTGTGATTTCGTATACCTATAATATTATGGGCTCTTTATAAAGGTAATGATAATAATACTGCCGTACTGTAGAAAAAAAAAAAACAACAAACAAACACGTATTTAAAATTTGGGTCAGAAAACTCGTCCTTCAAATATCGATCGATTAAAATGATTCTCATCTTGGCAAAAACTTTCAAACTTTGGACTTCACGGAAGTTTCAAGGAAATCCCACGGTTGAGATGGGTTGTTTTCTCTCGCGATATTTGAAGGACTTGTTTTCTGGTCAAAAATTTGAATAAGTTTTTAATTAAAAAAAATAAATCTGAGTACGGAAGAATAGAATATACAGTTTTTGTTTTTGATTCATACTTTATTATCATATCATATCATATCATATCATAAATAAGGGTTGAGCAAGTCTAGTGACCTTTGAATAGCCTATAATGGTAAAGAAAAGTAATTTTGGCTGCAAATCTCAACCAGGCTATAAATTAAAGATAAAACCCAAATAACAGGTCTGTAACAGTGAATCCAACATTAGCAAAGTACAAATTATATATCTATATTATGTTACAAAACAATAACTGTTCGAAGAATTCTCGTATTTCAGGCTATAAATTCAATTTTCACCATCTATACTCACCTGACTCACGTACACATTGTTGTAGGTCTGGTAACTGGACTCAATTATAGCCTTGCCTTGGTTTGACATTATTATTATTATTATTATTATTATTATTATTATTATTATTACTACTATCACAATATCTAATTTATCATGCTGAGCCAATACTTGTATGAATAATATTTTGACACTTGCAGCATTAAATGGCTCTTATAGTCTTTGCACGTACATAACAATATTATTACTGAACTTTTGATTGCAAAAGTCATAGCATGTCTTTGGAAACAACAACAAATATATTTAAAAAACAAAAAAAAACAACAACAAACAAAACAACAAAACAAAACAAAATATAATTTAAAAAAAAAGAACAAAAAAGGGCAAAACAAATATGAAAACAAAACAAGCTCAAACAACTCCCCCCCCCCTCTCCCAACGTCCCCCACAACCTCTGCCCCCCCCCCCCCTAAAACTCAACAAACAACAATAGCAACACAAAAAAACCCAAACAATAATAAAACAACAAGAGACAAACAAACAATGAAGAAAACAAAATAAAAAAAAAAAAACAAAAACAAAAACATAGCAAAACAAACATAAATACAAAAGTACAAAACAAGAAGACAAAACTAACAAAACAAATTAAAAATAAAAAAAACCAAACCAAAACCGAAACAAAACAAAATAAAAAAATAACAAAAATATAAATAAATCAAATACAAGAAACAACCAGGCAAGCTTTCGTACAGAGACCAATGTCCCCTCCTGTGTAAACGTTCTCAAGGCGTTTTCCTGATAGATAGTATGCGCTTGGCTAAGAAGCCCACAACATTGCCATCCGGACATCCGGAAGTATAACGATCAACGCACAAAACTATGTGTAACCATGAACTTTTATAGTCTGGATAATGCAGTTTAGTGAGAATTACTCATAAACGTGGATGGCAAAAAACCCCCAAAAAAACAATAACAAAGACCTGAATGACGTCATCTTCGTTCAATCTTTTAGGAATACCGAGCCCGCTTTAACATTTAACATGTACAACGAGGCACGTTGCTTGTCATGCATTGCTATATTAGGGGACAAAAGTGTTATGTCAAAAAACTGGTTCCAATCTCAATGGAAGTGTAAAACCACTCTTCCAGAGGACAGATTACATGCCTTGTGTAATTGATCTTCTGGTGTCAGAGTGATGGCGTCTTGTTTTCTAGTCTAAATTATAATATATTCTGGTCGTCAATAAAGATCATCCATCCTCGCTCTTTTACGTCCCGTAGTCCTAAGAATCTGCCTCTACATCCTGCGAATGAAATAGTTATGTCACCTTATGATTCAGTATGCGATCTCTTCATTATTAGTCCTCCGAAGGACTGGTTACATACACACTTCAAAGGAGTTTGGAACCGAAGAGTAGAATGTGTGACGTCATGACTTCTCTCCCCTATTATATTTATATTCCAGAGATAACACAGTTACCTCCCTGCCACTCAACTTGCACCAAAAAAAAAAAATAAAAAAAAAAAAAATAAATCAACAACAATCAAAAAACAAAAATTAAACACGTTTTAAAATTTAGGCCAGACAAGCCGTCCTTCAAATATCGAACGATTAAAATGACTCTCATCTTGGAAAACAAACCTCTGAAACATTGGACATCCTCGAAGCACTTTATTAAAGTCCCAGGTTTGGGAGTTTTTGACAAGAGGAGGGTCATTTTAATCGGTCGATATTTGAAGGACCATTTTTCTGGTCAAAATGTTAAACACGTTTTATCTTTTTTCAAAGCGCGCGGAGAATTCATACAAAAACAAGCTCGAACGTTTATATCACGCAATATCCACTGAACGTGCTCAAAGCGCTTTACAAGGGGTCCCCAGCCAACAGTAACACTTAACATGTAGGACGAGACATGACGCATGCTAGACGATATAATATATTGCAATTATTTCCGACAGATACAACGTTGTTAACGGCCAGGTACTCATTTTACACCGGGGTACGATGAGAGAATGTGAGAATTAAAAGACTTTTCCCAAGACTCAACTATGCGCAGCTCTGAGAGGGACAAATCGAACCCAGGACCTTCCTATTCGAGGGCGAGTGTCATACCACTAGACCACATAGCCGCATAACTCATGTTATCTGCTTGTAATTAGAAGAGGAA
>NC_088370.1:1096207-1101207 GCF_034508935.2 Berghia stephanieae
AGGCAAAGGAAACTTCATTTCAAATTTGTGATCCTGACAAAGACGATTTTTCAAGCAACACAAACGTTAGTGAATTACAGGGAAAATCTAGAATAGAACAAGATACTGTTAGTGGTGGTGACCGTCTGAAGAAATCTTATCAGTCTGAAAAGCAACAAAAACAACCACGTTCTAAAGTACCATGTCAAAGTTCAAGGTCAAATTCACCATTTCTTCAAATCAGTGACAATGAAGATACTACATCCACAATAGTTTCTCCTTCCCTTTCTCTAAAAAGCACAGGCTCTTCAATCAGCTCTCCGGGAAGATACCGACGTAATTCCAGCCCTCAGCTTGGTCAAGACCGTCGGCGGGTCAAGGCCAAAGTGGAAAATTCCATCAGTATAATCAGTGACGAGTTCCGCCCTCGTCCTATGTCGTCTCTTGTCGACTCGGTGAGTCAAACCCTGGATAGGATGCATCAGTTCTCGAACTTTGGTACCCATGCGGATATGACGTCACCCGACTTCTTCTGCAACGAACTGAAGCCGAATAATATAATTCATAAAAATATCAATGAAAATATCATGGAAGATGAGGAGGAAATAAGCAACACTTGCCTTGGAATCCCTAATGGTAATGTCATTCAGACTAATGTTATTCTCAACAATCATAGTTGTAAAGATGGCGGTAGGTTCGAAAGTAAAAATAGCGATGGAATCAATATGGAAACCAAATGCGGCCAGATAGTCAATGAAAGAGACATAATAGTTGGTGATACGTGTACTTGCTCTGACGAAATTCACACAGAGGCTTGTCTTGTGGGGAAATCGCTGTCATTAGATTTACTCCAGTCATGTGATAAAGACAATGATATTGTAATGGTTCATAATTCTGTGGATGAAATGTTGTCATGTGAGTCTTGGTCTCATCTCATTGGCCCACGATGTAAACCAATAGAAATTCCACATTCACCTGATGAAGATGATTCTTCTACTAAACCTAATGAAATAGCGGATACCCAATGCGACAATAGATTAACAGACAGCAATGGCACTGCGTCAATTGACAACCTTTTACATAATGAAAGTGTTTGTGTATCCGTTGATAAGACTTCCTGTAATGGTGATTGTTTCAGAAAGGAGAATTTTACCGAACCAGACATAACCGATTCTCACATCGCTGGAAACAACTTAATATCTTCCACAAATGACTCGACTCAAACTTCTAAAGACTCGGCAGTCACGCATCCAAGTTCATCAAATTCAAACGAGATCAGCGTACAAGAACCCCATTTGACAAACGGAGTGAAAACAACAGGTGCAACGCCAACACCAGCTATTTGTGATACGTCTGACGTAGAGACGAGACATAAACCAAGGTCATTCTCCAACACATCCCTGGATGACGATAACCCTTCAGCCATCCCAAGACGTCGGAATAAAAGCAGGTACGAATCCATGTGCCGTGTTTGGTACTTTAAAAAAATAATCGAGCTTTTATATAGCGCAATATCCACTAAACGTGCTCAAAGCACTTTACAAGGGGTCCCTGGCCAACGACAACATTTAACATTTAGGACGGGGCATGACGCCTGTTAGGCGATATTATAATTTTCTCGGACAGAGACAACGTTGTTAGCGGCCAGGTACACATTTTACACTTGAGTACGATGAGAGAATGTGAGTAAAGAGCCTTCTCCAAGGCCTCAACTATGCTTCGAGCAAGGCTCGAACCATAGGGCCTTCCGAGCCGAAAGCGAGTGTCATACTACTAGCCCACATAGCCTCACAAAATTACAAAATAATTTAGTATATTAATGATTAAAAAGACGTCACATTGATTTTACAAGATCTAAGTGCAGCATTTGACATAACTTATGTCAATATTACCTAACTTTTGGTATATTTTTCTATATTATGGTCATTTTTATGCCTTGTATCTAGTTTGAGAAAATATATCTCAATTTGTGGCAGTACGGTACGGGTTTAAATAATGTTATTAATAAAATGGCATGGTGCCTCACAGGGTTCAGTTTTAGGTCCATTCCTTTGTAGTTTTCAAGTCCGCAAACCAGGAAGGTTAATGATATTCGATTTTGATAACTATAGGTATGCAATCAATACACATAGAGCTATTGTCCTTTTGCGCTCATTAAAAAATGTAAACATTTAAAAGATTGAAAGACTAAAAGTCAATGTCAAAGTCAAAAAGATAAAAGGAAGAAAAAAGGGATAAAACCAAGAAAAGAAAATCAAACAAGCAAGCAACCCTCTCCCTTCCCGCTCCCCCCAAACAAAAACAACAAAAAAGAAAAGAAAACAATATACAAACAACCCCCCCACCACCAAAAAGAAAAACCCAACAAAAAAACAAGAAACAAAACCAAAAACCAAAACAAAATAAAATAAAAAACAACAACAAACCCCAAAACAACAATAATAAAATAAAGAGCAAACAAAACAATATAAAAAAACAACAACAAACAACAACTCAAAACAATAAAAAGCAAAAAAGCTCCTGAAAAAAATCAAAGACAAAACAAGACGAAATGAAACAAACAGAAGACTAAACAAAAACAAAGACAAAAGAAAACAATTACAAAAAAAAAAGAAAAGAAAAGAAACCACAACCCCCCCCCCCCCCCCCGAAAAAAAAGAAAAAACAAAAACAAAAACTAAACTAAACAACCATTAAAAAAAACCAAACAAAATAAAATAAACCTAACAAAAACAAACAAACACCCCCCCCCCCCCCAAAAAAAAAAAAATCCCCCCCCCCCAAAAAAAATCCCCCCCCCCCCCAAAAAAAAAATCCCCCCCCCCCAAAAAAAAATCCCCCCCCCCCAAAAAAAATCCCCCCCCCCCCAAAAAAAAAAAATCCCCCCCCCCAAAAAAAAATCCCCCCCCAAAAAAAAACATCCCCCAAAAAAAAAAAAAACAAAAACAAAGAACAACAACAAAAAACAAAAAACAAAACAAAAAAAACAAAAACAAAACAAAACAACAAACATATGGTAGATATTGCGCTCTATAAAAGTCCACGTTAAAAAACATTTATCTTGTTTTTTTTTAGGTGTGTTTGCCTGTCCCAAAACTTGGATAAGACAACCGTGGTCGCCTTCACAGTCAGTTCAGTGTTTATACTCAGTTTTCTCCCTTTCCTCATCCTAATGTTTATCCGAGGTCTGGTGAAGGACTTCGACTACAGTCTGGACGGAACTACTCTATGTGTTTACCACATTTTTCTCAGGTGAGTAGATATATATAACAATTGAGTCGTGTTATACGTTTAGGTAAAATAGTTACAAGATCTGTCCACCAGTTAAACATACCAACACACGCCGCTAATCGCCTACAGACGGGACCGTAATTTGAGGGACATACGAGTTAGGAGCCGCTTGACGATGGATATGGCCGGTAACCAACGTAAGACGGAGCCTTGTGGACGTTGCATATGCAGGACATGCCCACACTTATTCGTGGAAAATTCCATCAAATTCCCGGATAAAGTTCGGTACATCCGACACTCATTCACCTGCACGGATCGTAACCTAATTTACGCTATAATCTGCAAACGTTGCCACAAGACATACGTGGGAGAAACTGGCAAGTGGTTAAACGACAGGTTTGGACAACCTCTGCGGTCTTTTGAAAACGACGAGGAAAAACCTGTCGCCTACCACTTCAATGGGTCCAGTCATCGAGGATTGCACGACATCCAAGTTGCCGTCCTTCAGTTCTGTCACACCACTAAACAACATAGAAAATGCAGGGAGGCAGAACTGATACTAAAACTGAACACGGCATGAACTCGAGACTGGACCTCATTTAAATATCATACTACCTTTGCCTGTTGCCCTCCCCCCTCCGACTCCCCCGGCCATCCATCGTCATTTCCTTTCCTTTTATTATGTATCAGTATCATTACAACTTTGACTACAACAACTACTACCACTACTACTACTACTACTACTACTACTACTACTACTACTACTACTACTACTACTACTACTACTACTACTACTACTACTACTACTACTACTACTGCTACTACTTATAATAATGTTGATAATAATGATGATAATAATAATAATAATAATAATAATAATAATAATAATAATAATAATAATAATAATAATAATAATAATGATAATAATAATAATGATGCAGCTGCCACTAATGATTATACTTATACCGACATCCTTTAATTTTTGTATTTATTTTCAATTCCATTATATTTATTTTCCAATAACAGTCTACACGTTTCTATATTTCACTTTCTAAACTGCATTACACAGTTCCTCCCCGCCTCCCCTCTTTTCACTTAATTAATTGCACACTTTTATGAAATATCTAGCATTCTGTTTTAATTCGTGCTTCCTTACAAAGGAGCATACTATTTCCTGCCAACCAGTGTTTTGTTTATTCATCTTCACTACGCCACTACCACATCATCTCATTCATCTGTGGTGTTTCATTCATCCTGTTTTGTTGATAAAGGGGAGACCCGAAACGTTCATTTGGTCTGTTTTTGTAATGAAATTGAAGCTTACATTCAACTTCACGTTATTATTTACAACACACAAAACTGTGTCTAACCTTTAATGTTTATTGTATTATAGATATTGGAAATTCTATGTAAATGTCTATTTCATATTGGCAATTGCATAAAATTAAACCTTTGAATTGAACTGAATTGATATAATTTAGTGATAAATAACAGGCTGTCTAAAAATAATAACAAGAGCCTTTTATAGAAGGAATGGTGTTGACGTCACTCAGCCCTTTGCTATTCTTTTAAAACAGACTGTTAGTCATTAGATCTCATTAAAATATGTCAATCATACTATAAACGTTAAAAGTACACACGGTTTTATGAGTTGATAGGTTTAATCTGGCTGGCCGATGTTGTGATTATTCTGCACAAGAAAAACTACAATAATACTCGAAATTCAAATCTCTCTTTTCGGTGTCCGGTTTCCAAAATTAACCCACATCTGAACTTTTATCCCCTCCAAA
>NC_088370.1:1108707-1111207 GCF_034508935.2 Berghia stephanieae
ACTGGCGTCGTGTCTCGTCCTACCGTTGCTGTTGGCTTGGTAACCTTGTAAAGCGCTTTGAGCACATTTAGTGGTTAGTCCACTATACAGTGATTAAATTAAAATAAAATATCTTTTTTTTCCTTCTTCAGACTTTCATATTAGTATACGTAGTACTGGGGAGCTCAATAGCTTAGTTGGTAGAGCACTCGCTTCACAAGCAAAGGGACCAAGATCGATCCCGGGATCTGCCCCCCCCCCACCACTGTCCACCCAGCAGTGAATGCGTAGCAGAGTTTGTTAGATTTTGCGTAAAGTACTTTGTAATAGACTAGCGTCCTATCCAAACGGTAGCAAAATTGCCATTGTCCGTTCCACGCTATAGAAACCGGGATAAACGGCTCCATTGGCCTTAATGGCTCTGTGGGACTACTACGTATAGTAGGTCTAAAAGATCTGAAGAAGGGTTTTCATCCCAAAACGTTCAGTGTTTGGTATTTTGTTCTTTGTTGAAGTTGTTCTATTCATTTCTGTACATTCTTTTGTACAGTCCACAGCTTCTATCAGCCTAATGTCACTTTTTCAATAAGGCTGATAAGAACAAATAAACACATACGATGTTTTGAAATAAATCTGAAATTTATTGAATTTATGCACGAGTAAAAGAATAAATTTAAAAACAATAAAAATAATAATGCGTAATTTCTACAGCGCCCCTTTCCACCAAAAGTGCTCGGAAGCGCTTATACATATATAGATATGCACATGCGATTATATATTATATATTATAAATCATTCAATAAAATCAATAAAATCACTCACAGAAAACTGAAAGGAAGTACCGACACTGTCTTCAAAGAAGCTTTAAAGGAGGACAGAGAATTACGGCAATATTGTGTTTGTACAATGAATTATGGATATTATCAGGGCTGCCAGATGGTCACGTTTGTGTGTCGAAATTAGCCACAGAGATAATCGCGTTTCTATTACCAATGGGCTTTTTCAAATGGGTCACAGTCATAGTAGTATTTGGCCCCGTGAAGCTCTATTTTGCTACTTTTGAAGTCGAAATTGGCCACGAAGCACTCTAACCACCTGGCAGCCCTGATTATTGCTATCTCTTCCCCATCTCGTCCTATCTCTTCCCTATCTCGTCCTATCTCTTCCCTATCTCGTCCTATCTCTTCCCTATCTTGTCCTATCTCTTCCCCATCTCGTCCTATAATCTTCCCTATCTCATACTATTTATAATTTGTCTTCCATTTTGTCATCATTCTCCGTCTCAATTTTCAAAGTTTCTCTACTTTCCGCCGAATCATCAACTGTTTTATCATTATCATTATGATCATTGTTTACATCACTAATTTCCCTTAAACTCCCAACATTTCCAACGCCATCTTCGTCACAACTACCCCCGACACTAACATCACCCTCACCACCAACATCACCCTCACCACCAACATCACCCTCACCACCAACATCACCCTCACCACTAACATCACCCTCACCACCAACATTGGCTATTTTTACACTACAATCATTTCTCTCAATTAAAACATTTTCACCTGACGTGCTATCATCCACCATTAAACCATCATCAACGATACTTTCATCCCTATTATCACCTGCAACAACTTCTTTTGCCTTTTCTCTATCAACAAAGTCACTATTTCCACTCAGTAACGCTCTTTCATCTTTTTCTTCTCCTCCTCTTGTTCCTCTTCCTCCTCCTTCTTCTTCCTCTTCCGCTTCTTCCTCTCTCTCTCCATCTTTCTCTACGTCTGACTTCAACAAAATTTCTAAGTCATTGTTAATATCATCTGAAGACTTCCCGTTCTTCACCCTTTCCAATCTTTTCCCAATCTTTCCATTTTCAACCACCCCGACCCCCGTATCCTTCCCTCCATCGTTACCCCCTCCCTTCATATCATCCTCCACCTCGTCCTCCCGTCCATCCACCCCGATGTCATCCAAGCATTTCGTCTTCCAGGCGTACATCAGCGCGAAAAACTGGAACAGGAACGCACCCCCGACCCCCAGGCTGCTGACGCCGTTCAGTTTCCACCGGAAGAGATCGTTGTCGTAGAGCAGGCATCGGCCTATGACGTCACAGTTCTTGTCCCAGAGTTCACAAATACCGTCAATCAAGATCCCGAACACTACAGGGCCCAGCAGCCAGCCTGAGGAGTTAGAGTTTCATTCTTAGATTCAATTTTTGAAAGAAAATAAATCAAAATAAATTCCCTTTATTCATCCCCACCCCACCCCAGAGGGTCCCGATAGCTCAGTTGGTAGAGCACTCACTCGCTTCACACGGAAAGGGACCGAGATCGATTCCGAGTGAAGTCAAGGTTTTATTCTGATCCCCCTTGTACACATAGCAGTGATTGGGTAGCTGGATCTGTAAGATCTACCAGAAAGTACTTTGCGATAGACTAGCGTCCTGTCCGAAGGGTAGCAAGCAGTGGTTATTGTTCGTTCACACTATATAAACCTGGATAAACTCCGGCTCCATGGGCCT
>NC_088370.1:1121207-1133707 GCF_034508935.2 Berghia stephanieae
CCACCACCACACCACCACCACCACCAACACCACCACCACCACACCACCACCACCACCACTACCAAAAACAACAACAACAACAACAACAACAATAACAGCAACACCACCACCACACCACCACCACCACCACACCACCACCACACCACCACCACCACCACTACCAACAACAACAACAACAACAACAACAACAATAACAGCAACACCACCACCACAACCACCACCACCACCACCACCACCACCAACAACAACAACGACGTTTAAAACTCACCCATGATATAATTGGCTTTATACGCCGGCAAATCAAAGACACGCTCTAAGTATTTGGGTGAGTAGGCTGAGCTCCCGCCGACCATGAATAGGATGGAACAACTGGACATGACCATCAGGACAAAAATAGGGTTGGTGAAGATACGAAACAGACTGGAAAAGAATACTGAAAAAAGAGCTCTTATATAGCGCAATATCCACTAAATGTGCCCAAAGCGCTTTACAACTGGTCCCTGATCAACAGCAACATTTAACAAGTAGGACGGGACATGACGTCTGTTAGGCGATATTACAAATTTTTCGGACAAAGACAACGTTGTTTACGGCCAGGTACTCATTTTACACCTGAGTACGGTGAGAGAATGTGAGTAAAGAGCCTTTTCCAAGGACTCAACTATGCGCCGAGCGCGAGGCTCAAACCCAGGACCTTCCGATCCGAAAGCGAGTGTCATATCACTAGACCACATAGCCGCTGAAACAAGAAATACAAGAATGAAACGTCAGCATTTCTATAACACAGATGTCCAAAAAGCTAAGTTGGTAGAGCACACGTTTCACACGCAAAGGGACCCAGATCGATTCCCGGGTCCCGGTAGCTCAGTTGGTAAAGCACTTGCAACGCACGAAAAAAACAAACAAAAAAGACCAAGACGGATCTCGGGTGAAGAGATCTTTTAACCCCCCCCCCCCCGACATCCAACATGCAGTGGTTGGGTAGCTGGGTCTGTTAGATATGGCGAAAAGTACTTTGCATTAGACTAGCATCCTATCTAAAGGGTAGAAAGAAATTGCTATTGTCCATTTCACGCTACAGAAACCGGGATTAACACCGGCTCCACTGGCCATATGATTGTAAAAGACGACTTCATTCAAGTCTTACGTCAGTATTCTGTATATTATGGAGCAGCGTGGCACATGAGCACAACACCTCGCCCCAGCTCAATTTGCGCGCTGCACTGCGGCTGACGCCTGGGTTATTCCAGTCTTCCCTTGGAATAGACCCTGGAGACAAACTTCCCCCTATGGGATGACAAAAGGGAATTTTATTTATTTATTTATTTAAAAAAAAAACCACAAATCCGTTTCTACAATTCATTACGTCAGACATGACACGATCAAAATTTCAAATCTTAGTTAACGTTAACCCTCTCCACACCAACTACAGGAAAATCGCCATATTCGTTACTATTCAAAGAACATTGTTTTCCAAATACATCACAAAATTTGAAGAAAAATCTTAACTCTCTCCTTACCGATCATTTTCAGTATTTTCTCAAAATGGCAGGTTTTCCCAGCAGAAAAATTGATTTTTTGAACTCAAACAATCTCTCTACAAAATAACTTTATGTTCTTATTAATTACACAAATATTATTATTCAAATTTTGTGATGTACAAAATAAATCTGAATAAGAAAAATGTATATTGGGTCATAACAAATGTGACGATTTTGCTGTAGGTGGTAAGGAGAGGGGTAATGCTACTATGAAAAGCTTGTTTTGCTGCACAGACTTATAGATAGTATCTAGATATGTCCTTATTGGTTCTAAGTTTGAGTGTAAAGAAATCGATTTGTGTTCGTACTTAGGATATTCCGGGAAAAATTCTGAAATTGGTCGGTAAGGAGAGAGTTAAGGGGGGGGGGGGTGTGAGGGAGGGGGGAGCGACATTGAAAATGATGAATTTTGACCAAGTTTGCTACAATTAGATTTTGGTGGGATGTTGTCATGTGACCATTTGTCTGCATAAAAATTTGCATGAGAACTTCATCTTCAGTATTTTTCTACTCAAAATAACGTATTTTGTGACACATGGTATGGTTAAATCTATGACCATTTTTTGTTTCACTGGACTGACTTCATGAAATAATATTTACGACACTTACATTTGACTTGTCTGGCTATAGATTTGTCCAAGGACTCTTTTGGTTGTTGTCGCTTCTCGCTGCCAGTCTGCTTATGGTTGTCTTTTCCCTGATGGTTTAAGAAGCTGTCGTTTTTGCTGTTGTTGTTGTTGTTGTTGTTGTTGTTGTGATTGATCATATTGTTGTTGTTGTTGTTGTTGTTGATGTGATCGTCTGTGCCATGGTGGTTGTTGATTGCCTCTTTATTCTGCTTGTCGATGAAAGAACGATTAGCATTGCTTTCAAGGTCTGTATTTGAGTCACCTCCCGTGTATCTGGTTTGAAAAAGAAAAAAAAAAAGGGGGGGGGGGGCAGGGATGAACAAAATAATAATAATTTTTTTTCTGAATATGGGGGAATATGGTATACAAAAAGAATCCAACAAAATGAATGTGACATCTCCAAAACAAACAAACAAACAAAACAGGAGGAGTGAATTATTGCTAACAAAGCGATTCGGACTCAGAATGCTTCTTCAGCCAACGACAAACAGTTAATTTTGGACGTAACTTTGATTAAGACTCAAAGCCCTTCTTTAAAACAACCCAAAACAAATAACCCCCCTCAAAAAAAAAGAAAGAACAAAACAAACCAACAAAAATTAAAACAAAGACAAAACAAAACAAAACCCCCCGAAAAACCCTCTAAAACAAGCAACAAAAATAACTTAAAAAAACCCAACCCAACAGAGTTACTGTTGGCCAGGGACCCCCTTTAAAGCTCTGAGCACGTTTACTGGATATTGCGCTATATACAAAAAAGTTCAAAGCTCAAAGTTCTACAACACACTGTTCATTCTCCTTAAATTCTATGATGTACAAAAGAAATTTGAATGAGAACAATGTTGGTTGTATCGTAATGAATGTGTCGATTTTTCTATAGTTGGTAAGGAGAGTGTTAAAACTTGTTTATTTTTCAAATAAAAGCAGTGGATCTATTAAAGAAAGCTGACTGCACTAGCATGAAAGCCAAATAAAAAGAAGAAGAAGAAGATGGCATTGGTTGGGTCATGTGGCCAGAATGGAAAAAAGGGTCACTTCCTAAGACAGCCCTGTACTGAACAGCAGATGGGAAGAGAAAGCGGGGAAGACCCAAAGAAACCTGGCGAAGGACCATGGACAAAGAATTAAAGGAAGCAGGCCTGTCCTGGAACACAGCCACTGCAAAAGCAGCCGATCTCAAAAAATGGAGATGTCTGGTGGATGCCCTATGTGCCTCAAGGCCCGAAGAGGATTAAGTAGTAAGTATTTTTCCAAAATGCGACCTTTTGTCTTATTTGCTCAGACCTGAAATCACTTACATTGGTTTTCTGTGTTTCTTTTTCTTCTTCTTGGCATTCTCGTCTTTCCTAGGTAGTTTGGCGGGAAAACAGAAGAGTGGGATGGAGGCTATGACGGAAATGGCTCCGAACACCAGGAACCCTAACCACCAGGCACCGATCCATTTGGGATGTTTGGGGTATAGGTCTGTGTCTGGACATGAAAACATCATTATCATCGATATCGTTGTCATCATCTTTATCAAATCCATCATCAATATAGTCACCATCATCATCACCACCACCATCATCATCAGTATCATTATCTATAATATTATCTTAATATTATCATTTTATCATCATCATCATCAGTATCATTATCTATAATATTATCTTAATATTATCATTTTATCATCATCATCATTATCATCATTATCATCATCATCATCATTTTCGCCATCATCATACCCCACCCTCACCATTATCATTTCCTAGTCGTCATCAACATCCTCATCAACAACATCATCATTTCTACCAACATCCACATCCTAAGGTTCCATTCCATACGAGGCCGTCACCGCCTCCTCCTTTACCATTCACGACGCCATAGGGACCACTTACCTCCCAGAGTGACATACATTCTGCTAAAGATGCCGCCCATAGCAAAGGCCACCGCAGGTCCCATGATGGATAAGGCGATGAGGATACCTGGGTAGATGGGACACACTCGAGCCATCAATCAACTCATCAATCCATCAATCAATCAATCAATCAATCGATCCATCCGTACATCCATCAATTTATTAATAAACAAGTAAATCAATCCGTCAATCAATAAATGAATAGTAGATAAATCAATCAATAAATCAACCCATCTATCAATCCATGAATGATTATGATGATGCTGATGATGATGATGATGATGATGGTGATGATGATGATGATGATGATGATGATGATGATGATGATGACGACGACGATGACGACGACGATAATTAATGTAACGACGACAAAAACGACGCCAATGGCTACCGTACCAATATAAAATCCTGACTTGACTCTTTTGGTATTGTCGTCAATGTAAATGATAGAGAAAGAAGCTCTTGGCGCTTTGCCAAACCCTTGCAACATCATTCCCACCACAATGATGATAAGGGACGAAACCGCTGCTTGTCTTGCTGCAGAGTTGGAATTATCTTGGTTATCTCCCGCTGCGGATAAAATTAAAATATTGTTATTATATGATGATGCAATGACTGTAAAATCCTCTTTGGCGTGCTATATTTTTGTACAGATATAAATATAAGGTACGAAGTTGACGTCACTCTGTCTTTGTTATTGTTTTTTGCCATCCGTGCTTATGAGTAATTCTCACTGAACTGTAATAACCATACTATAAACGTTCAAGGTTACACATAGTTTTGTGTGTTAGTCCGTTATACTTCCGGATGGCAATGTTGTGAGCTTCTAAGCCAAGGGCATATTATCTATAGAAGGAGCAAAATTAACGTCACTCATCCTTTTGTCATTGTTTCTTAGATAAACTAGTAAAAAGCCCGCAATTTCGCGGGGAAAGAACTATTTTCATTCGATATTGTACCCACCATCATTTAATGAGGACAGATTGGTAAACAACGTTGTCCGTGTAACTTGGTAATCCTCTGTTGATTTTTCTGTGTGGCCCAAGATGAAGTGTTAGCCACTATAGCCTCTGACCCGTGACACAGCAACATACAGTTGTCCGTGTGTGAAAACAGGTTGTGGTAAGAAAATCAACTGCGAAAATAAACCTGAAGTAATTGACGTGAGCAGAGTTGAAAGACGATCCTGGGGAGGCTTTCCGAAAGCTCCTACAATGGGAAACAACTTAAATAATATTCCCTCAACTAACCCGAAGAAAAAATAAAACCTAGTACCTTTAACTAACCCTAATAGTAATAGGAAAAACAAGCACCTTTGCTAAGACTTATGGCTAACCCTAATTATAAAAAAATCCTCCGATCTCGAGCTAACCGTAATAGAAAAAAAACCCTCGGACTGCTTTGCACTACTTTTCAATATTTCACAAATCAAAATGGCGGCCGAGAATCAAAACAATAGTCAAAATAGGACATTTTAAACTTTCACAAATCTATCAAGGTTTGTTCTAGAGTTTTGTAAAAAGCTTCTTATATGATAACAAATTGAATAAATAAACGCCTGACAAAAGATGACTTCCTGCTGCTGTCATTAATGATTTATACTTATACCGACATCCCTTATTTATTATTTTTTGTATTTATTTTCAATTCCATTGTATTTATTTCCCAACAACAGTCTACACGTTTTTATATTTCATTTTATATTTCACTTTCTAAACTGCATTACACAGTTCCTCCCCACCTCCCCTCTTTTAAGTTAATTAATTGCGCACCTTTTAAAAATATCTAGTATTCTATTTTAATTCCTGCTTCCTTACAAAGGAGCATAATATTTCCTGCCAACCAGTGTTTTGTTTATTCATCTTAACGACGCCACTACCACATCATCTCATTCATCTGTGGTTTTCAATAATCCTGTTTTGTTGATAAAGGGAAAACCCCAAACGTTCATTTGATCTTTTTTAAAAATAATTATGTAATTAAATTAAAGCTTACATTCAATTTCACATTATTATTTATTTCTTCGAGCTTCGAGCTTTGTTCAAAATACAAATTGAAAGAATACTGTGGATGTAGGAGCTTTCGGAATGTCTCCCTTTTGGAAAAACAAACACCCTAGCACCTTTACTAACCCTAATAGAAAAAAAAAATATCCTCCGATCTCGAGCTAACCCTAATAGAAAAAAATGATGACAAATTGAATAAATAAACCCCTGACAAAAAATCAACGGTGAAAATACAAATTATTGAAAGAATACTGTGGATGTAGGAGCTTTCGGAATTTCTCCCCTTTACTTAACTTATGGAAAAACAAACACCATAGCCCCTTTACTAAGACTTATGACTAACCCTAATAGAAAAAAAAATCCTTCAATCTCGAGCTAACCCTAATAAAAGACCCTCCGACTGCTTTGCACTACCTTTCAATACTTCACAAATCAAAATGGCGACTGAATATCAAAACAATGGTCAAACTCCATCTGTCAACTTTTGGTTGTTCTTTCTGTCCTAAAAACGCCAAACTGACAACTTTTTACAGTGACGAAATTGGTTGTTTTTGAGAGTGTTAGTGTCGTCGGTACGTATTTTGTGATATCTGTTTGACTCAACGAACTTTCAAACTGACTTAAAATTATAAAAGGAAATCAAGTTATCTGTTTATCTATCTGTAAAAAATACATTTCTAATTTTCAAATCTTTCAGTAGAGTTGTGCGCCGTATCATTTTTTTATTGACTCAAATAAGCACAATGTTCTCTACAAGGCTATATTTTTTAAAGAAAGGATTCTCACTAAATTATAGAAATCAGATTATACACGTTGAGGTTATGCATAGTTTTGTCTTTTGGTGCGTTGTACCAGGCTGGCAGAAGTTGTGAGAATTTTACCTAAACGCATTCTATCGATTCATTTGCTCTAGCTCTCGTGGACAAGTGAAAAAAAAATCTGGTATTTCTTGTCATTTTGACATTAGCATGACAATATATTATAGCATTTTCTTTCTTGGGAGGCGAAATGGCCGCATGGTTAATGAAGGGATTGCACTGTGCTCCGAAAGGTCCCTGGTTCGAACCCCACCAAGTGGGGCCAGTTGACGAGAAGAATATCCGTTTTGAGTATTTAAGTAAAACAGATGGATGGTGCGTTCGTTTCTAGTGGCACAAGTGATATGTTCTTGTAGGGGAGAAGAGTTATCAAGAGGAACGTGATTGAAGTCCCCCGTCACCAGGACGATGCTATCGGGTGATGATGTCAGTTGGTTATTAGTACTTTCCGCCAGATATTCCAGTCCTGTCGTCCATGTGCGTCCGGTGGTATATAGATAGTATGCGCTTGGCTTAGGAGTTCACAACACTGCTATCCGGAAGAATAACGGGCCAACACACAACACTATGTGTAACCATGATCGTTTATAGTCTGATTGATACAATTCAGTGAGAAGTGTACTCATAAACGCGGATAGCAACAAACAATAACAAAGGCCTGAGTGACGTCAACTTCGAACTATCTATAGATGACATTGATGAACACACGGTAAGCAGTTCAAGGTTCGGTGTGCTGGTTTTGTTCGTGACCTTGACGTTGTTTGGATGGCACCCCCTTTCATTTATATATAAACACACACACACACACACACACACACACACACACACACACACACACACCACCTCTTGATTTTGATGTGTTGATCTGGTCACGGTCATTTCTTATTATGGTAAAATTATTAAGTTCAACACAGCTGTCAGGATTGTCACTGTGTAGCTACGTCTCTGTAATACATTTTGCTGACGAGTTTCTAAATTCACACAAATAGTTAGAAGCGACCTGCAATAGACACTTAGATAACCACGCCTCTCGGACAGTCGTCAAAATGTAAACAATGACAGTGATTGGTAAACATAGCAAACCACACAGGTTTTATTAACGATGTTATGTGCCTAAGTAAAATACCCACTGTTCTACCGATTGATCAATGGAACGAACACATAAAACTGTGTAAAACAAACGCTTATAATATGGTCGAGAAAATTGTGTGATGACTAGTCACCCATTTGGCGGTATGAAAACAATAACAATGATCAGAGAAACGTCGAATTCATTCATTTATTGTTTATAAACCATCAACTATGTTTGTCCGAGCACGTGTGAAGGTGTGTCACAAATTTTATGTTTTGATTGGTCAAAAATCTACTGGTTAATTCTTCAACGTTGTTGTTAATAGATCTAACATTGCCGCTCACTATCACAGGCAGCACAGGTTTACATTTTCTCCTTTTCATACGGGATTTAACTACCCCTTTCCTTCCTCTTGTATTCTTGCGACTTGGAATAACAATACATGTACTGCTGTGATTGTTTTCATGATCACAGTTCACGTTTGGCCGTAAAATCTTTTAAAATGTCGAGATGTACTTGATCATAACGTTGTAAAATTAATCATCACAGCTTATTTTGATATTATATTAAAATCTATCTGTAAAATTTTATAAATTTAAAGTCCAATGTATCACAGATTGCTTATTATCCTGCTATATAAGAATATACAAGAAGATCACAGTATATACATAGTTCGAAGATGACGTCACTCAGGTGTTTGTTATTTTTTTTTTTGCCATCCGCGTTTATGAATAATGCTCACTGAACTGTATTAATCTGACTATAAACGTTCATGGATACACACAGATTTGTGTGTTGGTCCGTTATACTTCCGGATGGCAATGTTATAAGCTTCTTAGCCAAGCGCATACTATCTATAGTAAAAAAACTCAGGAGCGATGTGTAACACGTCCTCGCCTAATGAACAGCGCTGCTGGCGTTGGACAACATGGGGGAACATAACAACACTGATCACCACTAAATCAACAACACAACGGAAGTAAGGACTCAAGAAATAAACATCGACCCCTTGACTGAAAAAAGCACGCTTCAGACATTATGCCTACTGACGACATGGAGATCATCGAAACACGTGTATCGGCGTAGCCTGACACTGAAATCCAAAAGGACTGGCAATTTGACGTCATTATTTGATTTTTGCACCGCTTAGTGAGGTGTCGTGAGTAGAGCTCATGGAAACAAGTTATTTCATTGGTTGAACTATTGAATACAACTCACGATTTGCTTTCTTTTGTGGCCAAAGACTGGCATTTTGACGTCATGTTTTGGTCAGTGTCAGGCCATAACTTTCCGAAAGCCACGGTATCGGCAAAAAATATGTGAGTGACTTTATTTATATTTTATAGAGAGAGAGAACGAGAGAGAGAGAGAGAGAGAGAGAGAGAGAGAGAGAGAGAGAGAGAGAGAGAGAGAGAGAGAGGGCACGGTGGTGTATAATTACCTCCGTTGTCACATTGTACCTGTGACCTGTTGTCAAAGGAACACAGCTGGCCAAACAGCGACTCATTCATGCGCAGATCAGCTGCGTCCTTGACCGCCGGAAGTGACGTCACGTTGCCACTATCAGCGTTGTCAATGAAGATACTTCCATAAATGAAATGGGGGAAGCTACAGACCAAGCCAGACACGCCGAAGATTACAGTTGATAAGCCTAAAAGATTTTTATAAGATGTCATTAAACCAGCGTGTATTTATTTGCAGGTCTGATAACCCGATTCCTTATGGGCTCATTGTTGTAATGGAAATCTTTAAAATGACTGGGTGGAGTTCCTGACCTCCCATAGTGGGCAAGGAGGTACTTGCCATGTCTTCTATCCCCCTGACTGTTTTCCAATTGCTTTCTGTCTTTGTCTTGGAATGAGATTTTTTGGTTTTGTCCTGGCCCTAGTCGGATGCCCTGGCTGGGAGGGAAACAGTCAAATGTATAGTTAGTTTTGGGAGATGATATTTTTTTCCTTGTAAATCATCTCTCTCTTATGCACTGTATTATGTTTTTTTTAAATATTATATGATTTGAAAAACATTTGAGTGTATTCCTCTTAGTGGGAACCTGTGCTTGTGACTGGATACGACTTTTAGTGATCTTAAACTATGTACATTGGTATTGTGCTCTTGGAATCTACTCTTTTCCCTAATTGAACCATTCTTACATTTTTCCTCCAGTCCTTTTAATTGTAATTCTAGAACTTTTTACTATCCAATTTTCATCTTTTTTCCTGGCGCTGATATAACCTAAATGTGTTGCAAGCGCCGTAAAACCCGTTAAAAATAGCAAATAAAAAATGACGCAAACTATTATCCATTAACACAATGTTAAACTAGGCCCTTAAGTCGGTTCGGATGTCAGACCTGAAAATAAGTACACGTCGCGTTAAACACATACTTAAGGGGCGGATTGGGTCTAATTATTAGGAAAATCCTTCAAAATTTGATTTTGAGATTTTGGTGGAAAACTATACTGTATATTATCTTTTTAAAAATGATCAAAATAGACTATAAAGGCAAGAAAAACACAGTCGAAAAGGGTTCATGTAGTAAGAAAAGTGTGAAACATGGAAAGCTATTTTCTATAATTTTCTCAATATGCCATTTTTCTAGGGGTCTGGGATACTGTGTCAAATAATTCTCAGAATCTATTCCATGAAATTGTCTAAACATTTCCACAGTGATCAAAGAGATAAAGTATTGTGTTACCATAGATATATCTTTTTTTGGATAGGTTCTGTGTATTTTGATTTATGGTCCAAATTATACATTTTTAACATCAATTTAGTCATAAAATTTTGTTTCGTAACTTTGATATGTTCTAATACAAATCCCATACTCTAAAGCTGTAAAATCTCTCTATGGAGACACAAAATGCTACAATGTGTTGATAACGAAGTAGAATATAGAGGTTATTCTTTCGTTAGTTTTTGCGAAAAATATTACAACAGTATTGTGATCTTTCTTTATTCCTGGACTACAAATAGCACAACGGATATCTACACTTATAATGCATTTTTAATATGCTAAAAATGTTGTTTATAACGTAAATGAGGATACAATATGATTAAAACCGCCCAATATAGGTGATACATTATTATTTTTTTTCAGAAAAGACCCAAAACGCCCCTTAAAACAACCAATGAAAATCACGCAATGTTTGTGAAGAATATTTAGTGCTACTGACACTAATGATTATACTTATACCGACATCCTTTAATTTTTGTATTTATTTTCAATTCCATTGTATTTATTTTCCAACAACAGTCTACACGTTTTTATATTTCATTTTATATTTCACTTTCTAAACTGCATTACACAGTTCCTCCCCACCTCCCCTCTTTTCACTTAATTAATTGCGCACCTTTTAGAAATATCTAGTATTCTATTTTAATTCGTGCTTCCTTACAAAGGAGCATAATATTTCCTGCCAACCAGTGTTTTGTTTATGCATCGTAACAACGCCACTACCACATTATTTCATTCATCTGTTGTGTTTCATTCATCCTGTTTTGTTGATAAATGGGAAACCCGAAACGTTCATTTGATCTGTTCTTCTAATAATATCGAAGCTTACATTCAATTTCATATTATTAAATATATTTGAAGAAATAAAGGCGATTACGAACAGGCTCTCATTAATTTTAATGATTGTATTACTACATTGTTGAAATTAACATAGATCGAGACGAATTTTTTGAGCCATCAACGATAAAATCGGCCCGGTAATAAAGTCTGTAAGTACACGGAGGAGGAGGAGGAGGAGGAGGAGAAGGAGAAGGAGGAGGAGGAGGAGGAGGAGGAGGAGGAGGAGGAGGAGGAGGAGGAGAAGAGAAAGGAGGAGGAGGAGGAGAGAGAGAAAGGAGGATGTGGAATGTTGGTAGTGATGTGTGTGGAGGAAGAGAAGACAAAGGCTCGATGAATTGTGTTAATCAACATAACATAAAAGTTGGATACGAACCCAGGGCCCTCGGGATATGAATCATCTTTGCAGAGTGAGAGACAAACAAAACACAGATCAGATAGCCAATGTCATTGGCCGCCATTATCAAGCCTGTCTGTTTGGAGTTGAACCCAAACTGTCTCTCCAGGGTGGTGATCTGGATAGAACGGAGACGGTACGTCTTACGTTAGTAAGGAAAGAGTGAAAATGGAGAGGCTTCGTATGGGAACAAAACAGACAATGGACGTTTCGGGTACAAACCCTTCGTCAGCACAACAATACACAAATTAACGTGGAAAATAAATTTGTTTTCCACGTTAATTTGTGTATTGTTGTGCTAACGAATGGTTTGTACCCGAAACGTCCATTGTCTGTTTTGTTCTCATACGAAGCCTCTCCAATTTCATTCTTTCGTTAGTATTTTACGATCACCGGCTTCAGGCAGCCCCTACCGTTTTCTACATTTTACTTTTTAGCAGGATCTATCTGAAAGACCTTGTCCTAAATACCCCTATAAAATCCAACACAAAATGGAGCTCCCAAATACGTTACCACTCAAATCTAGAAAACCCTTTCACCATTCGGAACTCGAAAACTTGTTACAAGACA
>NC_088370.1:1136207-1138707 GCF_034508935.2 Berghia stephanieae
AGGCATGGGATAAAAGTAACCCGGGTAAACTACGGATATAGTCGGTGTTAGGGTTGAGTGAGTTAATGTCCAATAATATTCATTTATATTCTATCGGATCCGTATTCTTTCAACCACTGTGCTAATATAACATGTTTAGCCCTTCAAGCATAAAGACGCATTATAAACATTACCTAAAAAATAAAAGTTGCTAGAAGATATAAAAAAAAGAGCTTTTCTTATCATTATAGAGCAACATCTACCAAACGTGGTCAAAGCGCTTTACTAAGGGTCTCTCGACAGCAGCAACTCGTAACATGTAGGACGGAACATGACGCCTGTTAGGCGACATTACGATTGTTTTCCGACAGAGACAATGGTACACATGTTACACAAGAGTACAGTGTAAGGACTCAACTATTTCCTGCTCAGAGCGGGGCTCGAACCAATGCCCTTCCGATCCGAAGGCAAGTGTTATACCACAAGACCACATAGCGTCACATTGAAGGAAGTTATCAGTTATAAAAATGACAATAACAGCCTATAAAAACAAACAAACAAATAAAATACTTAACATAGAACTTACTTACTTATCCGAACCATCACCTGAGCTCTAGCCCTTTGGTCTTGTGCCATGACGTTACTTAACATAGAAAAAAACGTTGCTATCATTTTTTCCCAAATGACGTGCCGAGACCTATCACGGTTTCATAGATTAGAACCGCTTTCACGGTTTTTGAAATAAAATACAAATAGAATTGCCTTTATTCATCCTATAGGGGAAATTTGTCTCTAGGGTCTATTCCAAGGGAAGACTGAAATAACCCAGGCGTGAGCCGCAAATATAGCTAGGGCGAGGTGACTTGCTCAAGGCCACACAGCGCAGCAGCGGCGAGTGATCGAACTCGGTACCTTTCGGTACGTCGTTTCGTATTTAATATTTCATTAATTTTTTAAATTAAAAACCTGGTATATTCATATTGCTACAGAAAATTGAGTTGATTTAAATTTTAAATTGAGCTTTATATAGCTTTATATCCACTAAAAGTGCTCAAAGGTGTCCCTGGCCAACAGCAACATTTAACATGTAGGACTGGACATGACGCCTGTTTTCGGGCAAAGACAACACTGTTTAACGGCCAGGCACTCATTTTACACCTGAGTACGGTGAAAGAATGTGAGTAAAGAGCCTTTTCCAAGGACTCAACTATGCGCCGAGCGCGAGGTTCGAACCCGGGACCTTCCGATCCGAAAGCAAGTGTCATAATAACAAAACATGAAGTTAAGAGAACAGTGGCAGAAGACGATAGAGATTAAAAACTTTTCTCGTTACAATCATCATTTTTCTACAATACCTTTCTTTTCTTTTTCCGTGTGTCTATCCCAAGGAGAAAAATCCTGTCGTCACCACACACGTGAAACCAAAGCTAAACATCCAAACCCGTCACAAAATAGTTAACCGAATAACTGTCGTACTGTAGAAAAACACGTATATTAAAAATTTGGCCAGAAAACTCGTCCTTCAAATATCAACCGATTTAAATGAACCTCATCTTGGCAAAAACTCTTAAACCTGGGACTTCAAAGAAGTCCCAGGTTTAAGAATTTTTGCCAAGATGAGATTCATTTAAATCGGTTGATATTTGAAGGACGAGTTTTCTGGGCCAATTTTTTTAGTGATTTTAGACAGTGCAATATCCACTAAACGTGCTCAAAGTGCTTTACAAGGGGTCCCTGTCCAATAGCAACATTTAACATTTAGGACAAGTCATGACATGACGCCTGTAAGGCGATATTATTATAATTTATTCGGACAGTGACAACGCTGTTAACGGCCAGGTACTCATTCTACACCTGAGTACAGTGAGATAATGTGAGTGAAGAGCCTATTTTAAGGAATCAACTAAGAGCCGAGCGAGTCTCTCGATCCGAAAACGAGTGTCTGTCACACCCCAAGACCACATAGCCATCTTTTAAAACACACGTCTTTTTCTAGAGTCCGGCAAATGCCTGATGAAATACTCGATGGTGAAGGTGACAATCTGGCGGCCACCGTTCAGACTCCTAGAGTGACCATGGAAATCCAATTAACCTTTATATATAGTATACATACACACACACACACACACACACACACACATACACACACACGACACAGTATAATCCCAACGTCATCGTTGTGAAATCACGAATTACTGTAAACCATTTTAAATTTCCCAATCACACGACGATGAACCAAGTCAACATAAATTAGATAATATTTTCATCCTTATTTCTGGTAACCTCTATGATTATGTTAATTTTGTGTTCCATTAAGGAAACATTTTGTATGTATGAGTGTGTGTGTGTGTGTATGTGTGTGTATGTGTGTGTGTTTGTGTGTATGTGTGTGTTTGTGTGTATGTGTGTGTGTGGAAGTGCAAGGAATTGAAGGCTGGTTTTCCAAAACTCGTTAAGTCGATTTTTCTACTTTTTGAGATTTTCCATCCATGAGATAAATTGAAATGTAAATTTTGTTTTA
>NC_088370.1:1143707-1156207 GCF_034508935.2 Berghia stephanieae
TCTTGGTAAAAGCTCAAGGCCGTTGTCATCTGGGTGACAATATTATTTGGTTATGGTTCAATTCAATGTTGTATGAGAAAAAACCCGTTTTGTTTCATAATGATATTCTGTGTTGTTATAAAACGTATATAAACTGATCTTTTCCAAAATAAAACTTACTAAACCGAAGGACGGTATAACCATAAAATTACTTATTCGAGGTCATTGACACACACACCCCCCCCCCCCCCACACACACACACAATTATATATGTTATCTCTCTCTCTCTATCTCTCTCTCTCTATCTCTCTCTCTCTCTCTCTCTATATATATATATATATATATATATATATATATATTATATATATATATATATATATATATATATATTGCCTAACCCAAATCATTATTTAAAAGCTCTCGTTTACGTTACAATAAAATATAATTTATTATTGATGCTATGCGTTTAGGTAAAATTCTCAAAACATCCACCAGCAGGTTATAACATATCAACGCACAAAATGATGTAGGACGGTAAGCTTGAACGTTTATAGTCTGGTTCATAGAATCTAGTGAGAACTAATCATTGAAATGGCTGTCTAAAAAAAATAAAAAAGCCAAAGAGATGTGTGGCGTCAATGGCGTTCCTTCTATATATTCAATTAAATTCCAAAGTTCTTTTTTTTGTTTTTGAAAGTTGCTGCATGTTACTCCGTGTACATGGGAGTAAAAGCAAATAAAAATAAGAATTAAAAAAAATATATAAGATCTTAATGATCTTTCTCCGACATTATATTAAGACTTGCTGTTTACTTGTGACCCTTGTAAAGCACTTTGAGCACGTTTAGTGGATATTGCCCAATATAGTCCTTCACAGCCATTATGCCCATAGAACCGGAGTCTTTCCCGGTTTCTATAGCGTGAAACGGACAATATCAATTATTGCTCGTTATCCTTTGGATAGGACGCTAGTCTATCACAAAGTACTTCTCACGAGATCTAACAGATACAGCTACTCATTCACTGCTGGGTGGACAGAGGGATGGGGGGGGGGGGGGGTTGTCAGAAAAAGAAATCTTGATTGCACCCGATCGATCTCGGTCCCTTTGAGTGTGAAGCGAGTGCTCTACCAACTGAGCTATCTGCACTCCCATTGCGTTATAGAAATGGCTTTAATCATTATTTGAGAGAATGTTGAAAAGTCCCATTTTTTGCCCCCTGGGACATTTCAGGGGCAATAACTCGGTAATAAAACGCTTTATATAAAACCAGGTTATGCGAGATTTGATACCCAAAAGAACTACTAATAAGAAAACATGGTGACAATTGTAACACGTCGTCTCCAAACGGTATTCTGTCCTATTGAACCAGAGTCCTAATAATAATAATATGGTCAAATGCTAGGACACTCGCCATCGGATCGGAAGAAGGTCCAATATTGAACTTTAATATTGAGCTTTAATATAACGCAATATCCATTAACTGTGCTCAAATCGCTTTACAAGGGGTCCCTGACCAACAGCAACACGTAACATGTAGAACGAAACATGACGCCTGTAAGGCGATCTTACAATTTTTTCGGACAGAGCCAACGCTGTTAACATTTTACACCTGAGTACGGTGAGAGAATGTGAGTAAAGAGTCTTTTCCAAGGACTCAACTATGCGCCGAGCGAGGCTCGAACCCAGGAACTTCCGACCCGAAGGCGATTGTCATACCACTAGACCACATAGCCGCACTAGGTCTAAGACTTGAGGGCTAACAGGCGTCATGTCTCGTCCTATATTTGAAGTGTTGCTGTAGACTACACTAGAGAAAGAGAGGCAGACCATTGGGTGCCTGGAGGAGGACAGTTGAAGAGGAGATGAAAGAGGCTGGAAAGACATGGGAATGAGCTGAGCTGGCTGGCTGGCTGTGCCAGGACCGTAGCCATCGTTAACATATAGTAGCCTGACACTGGAACCCTCTAGGACTGGCAGTTTGACGTCATGTTTTAGGTTGGTGTAGCGTTTTTAGGTTTGTCGTCGTTAGTAGAACTCAAGAAAACAAGTTATTTCATTGGTTGAACTATTGAATACAACTCACGATTTGTTTTCTTTTGTGGCAAAAGACTAGCATTTTGACGTCATTTTTGGTCAGTGTCAGGCTATGACTTTACGATGGCTACACCGGGACACAGATGCAAATGCAATTTTTAGCATAGAAATAAAATCACACGGAGGAGGACAGTGAAGAGAGGATAAATGAGGCAGGAAAGACATGGAATGGGCTGAGCTGGCTGGCCCAGGAGAGAGATGCCTGGAGGAAGTTTGTTGGCGTCTTTAGTTCAACCAAGGAACCAAGAGAATAACTAAGTATAAATTCAATTTTTAGCATACAAGTCAAACCACCGCGACAAAGTAAGTACCTACTTTTTAGAGGCGATGCTTCACATTTTAGACTTTGCTGTTGTTGTTGTTGTTTTGGTTCTACCCCGTGTCATTGGCCTGCCATCGTTTGATAGAAAGACACTTCCCCGATGACAACAACAACATCTCATGTGTCTTGGAATGACACCTTTCTGGTTCATTCACCTCGTCAAGAAATAAACATTTGGTCACCACCGCCTCAAGTGTGGGGCTATGTGGTCTTGTGGTATGACACTCACCTTAGGATCGGAAGGTCCCGGGTTTGAGGGAAGCCATCGTTAATTAATAGCCTGACACTATAACCCACTAAGACCCATATGTTGACGTCTTTTTTAGGTTTGTGGACCGAGTTGTCTTTAATAGTGTCCAAGGAAACGAGTAATCCCATTGGTTGAACTGTTGAATACAACCCACGATTTGTTTTCTTTTGTGGCAAAAGACATGTCTTTTGACGCAATTTGTGTCAAGCCATGAATTTACGAAGGCCACGGTTTGAAGAGTCCCGCTCTGACCTTTAGCAAAAGTTCATTATTCAAATTTTCTCATCGAACTCATTTGTCGAAATAGAATGTATCATCACCCTAACAGGTGTCATGTCTCGTCCTATATTTTAAGTGTTGCTGTCGGCTAGAAAAGAGAGGCAGACCATTGGGAACCTGGAGGAGGACAGTTGAAGAGCAGATGAAAGGGGCTGGAAAGACATGGGATTGAGCTGAGCTGGCTGGCCCAGAATAGAGATGCCTGGAGGAACTTTGTTGGCGCCTTGTGATCCAAAAAAGACATGGGATTGAGCTGAGCTGGCTGGCCCAGAATAGAGATGCCTGGAGGAACTTTATTGGCGCCTTGTGATCCAAAAAAGACATGGGATTGAGCTGAGCTGGCTGGCCCAGACTAGAGATGCCTGGAGGAACTTTGTTGGCACCTTGTGATCCAAAAAAAGACATGGGATTGAGCTGAGCTGGCTGGCCCAGAATAGAGATGCCTGGAGGAACTTTGTTGGCGCCTTGTGATCCAAAAAAAGACATGGGATTGAGCTGAGCTGGCTGGCACAGAATAGAGATGCCTTGAGGAACTTTGTTGGCGCCTTGTGATCCAAAAAAAGACATGGGATTGAGCTGAGCTGGCTGGCCCAGAATACAGATGCCTGGAGGAACTTTATTGGCGCCTTGTGATCCAAAAAAGACATGGGATTGAGCTGAGCTGGCTGGCCCAGACTAGAGATGCCTGGAGGAACTTTGTTGGCGCCTTGTGATCCAAAAAAAGACATGGGATTGAGCTGAGCTGGCTGGCCCAGAATAGAGATGCCTGGAGGAACTTTGTTGGCGCCTTGTGATCCAAAAAAAGACATGGGATTGAGCTGAGCTGGCTGGCCCAGAATAGAGATGCCTGGAGGAACTTTGTTGGCGCCTTGTGATCCAAAAAAAGACATGGGATTGAGCTGAGCTGGCTGGCCCAGAATAGAGATGCCTGGAGGAACTTTGTTGGCGCCTTGTGATCCAAAAAAAGACATGGGATTGAGCTGAGCTGGCTGGCCCAGAATAGAGATGCCTGGAGGAACTTTATTGGCGCCTTGTGATCCAAAAAAGACATGGGATTGAACTGAGCTGGCTGGCCCAGACTAGAGATGCCTGGAGGAACTTTGTTGGCGCCTTGTGATCCAAAAAAAGACATGGGATTGAGCTGAGCTGGCTGGCCCAGAATAGAGATGCCTGGAGGAACTTTGTTGGCGCCTTGTGATCCAAAAAAAGACATGGGATTGAGCTGAGCTGGCTGGCCCAGAATAGAGATGCCTGGAGGAACTTTGTTGGCGCCTTGTGATCCAAAAAAGACATGGATTGAGCTGAGCTGGCTGGCCCAGAATAGAGATGCCTGGAGGAACTTTGTTGGCGCCTTGTGATCCAAAAAAAGACATGGGATTGAGCTGAGCTGGCTGGCCCAGAATAGAGATGCCTGGAGGAACTTTGTTGGCGCCTTGTGATCCAAAAAAAGACATGGGATTGAGCTGAGCTGGCTGGCCCAGAATAGAGATGCCTGGAGGAACTTTGTTGGCGCCTTGTGATCCAAAAAAGACATGGGATTGAGCTGAGCTGGCTGGCCCAGAATAGAGATGCCTGGAGGAACTTTGTTGGCGCCTTGTGATCCAAAAAAAGACATGGGATTGAGCTGAGCTGGCTGGCCCAGAATAGAGATGCCTGGAGGAACTTTGTTGGCGCCTTGTGATCCAAAAAAAGACATGGGATTGAGCTGAGCTGGCTGGCCCAGAATAGAGATGCCTGGAGAAACTTTGTTGGCGCCTTGTGATCCAAAAAAAGACATGGGATTGAGCTGAGCTGGCTGGCCCAGAATAGAGATGCCTGGAGGAACTTTGTTGGCGCCTTGTGATCCAAAAAAGACATGGGATTGAGCTGAGCTGGCTGGCCCAGACTAGAGATGCCTGGAGGAACTTTGTTGGCGCCTTGTGATCCAAAAAAGACATGGGATTGAGCTGAGCTGGCTGGCCCAGACTAGAGATGCCTGGAGGAACTTTGTTGGCGCCTTGTGATCCAAAAAAAGACATGGGATTGAGCTGAGCTGGCTGGCCCAGAATAGAGATGCCTGGAGGAACTTTGTTGGCGCCTTGTGATCCAAAAAAAGACATGGGATTGAGCTGAGCTGGCTGGCCCAGAATAGAGATGCCTGGAGGAACTTTGTTGGCGCCTTGTGATCCAAAAAAAGACATGGGATTGAGCTGAGCTGGCTGGCCCAGAATAGAGATGCCTGGAGGAACTTTGTTGGCGCCTTGTGATCCAAAAAAAGACATGGGATTGAGCTGAGCTGGCTGGCCCAGAATAGAGATGCCTGGAGGAACTTTGTTGGCGCCTTGTGATCCAAAAAAAGACATGGGATTGAGCTGAGCTGGCTGGCCCAGAATAGAGATGCCTGGAGGAACTTTGTTGGCGCCTTGTGATCCAAAAAAGACATGGGATTGAGCTGAGCTGGCTGGCCCAGAATAGAGATGCCTGGAGGAACTTTGTTGGCGCCTTGTGATCCAAAAAAAGACATGGGATTGAGCTGAGCTGGCTGGCCCAGAATAGAGATGCCTGGAGGAACTTTGTTGGCGCCTTGTGATCCAAAAAAAGACATGGGATTGAGCTGAGCTGGCTGGCCCAGAATAGAGATGCCTGGAGGAACTTTGTTGGCGCCTTGTGATCCAAAAAAAGACATGGGATTGAGCTGAGCTGGCTGGCCCAGAATAGAGATGCCTGGAGGAACTTTGTTGTCGCCTTGTGATCGAAAAAAAGACATGGGATTGAGCTGAGCTGGCTGGCCCAGAATAGAGATGCCTGGAGGAACTTTGTTGGCGCCTTGTGATCCAAAAAAAGACATGGGATTGAGCTGAGCTGGCTGGCCCAGAATAGAGATGCCTGGAGGAACTTTGTTGGCGCCTTGTGATCCAAAAAAAGACATGGGATTGAGCTGAGCTGGCTGGCCCAGAATAGAGATGCCTGGAGGAACTTTGTTGGCGCCTTTGAATCCAAAAAAAGACATGGGATTGAGCTGAGCTGGCTGGCCCAGAATAGAGATGCCTGGAGGAACTTTGTTGGCGCCTTGTGATCCAAAAAAAGACATGGGATTGAGCTGAGCTGGCTGGCCCAGAATAGAGATGCCTGGAGGAACTTTGTTGGCGCCTTGTGATCCAAAAAAGACATGGGATTGAGCTGAGCTGGCTGGCCCAGAATAGAGATGCCTGGAGGAACTTTGTTGGCGCCTTGTGATCCAAAAAAAGAAATCTCGATTGTATCTGGGATCGATCTCAGTCCCTTTGAGTGTGAAGCGAGTGCTCTACCAACTGAGCTATCTGGACTCCCATTGCGCTATAGAAATGGCTTTAATCATTATTTGAGAGAATTTTGAAAAGTCAGAAAAGAGATACCTGGAGGAACTTTGTTGTCGCCATCTTATGTACGTTCCACATAGGAACCAAGAGGATAAGTAAGTAAGTAAGTAGGCTTGGGACCCCTTGTGAAGCGTTTTGAGCATGTATTTGTAGATATTGCGCTATACAAATGCTCATTTTCTTTCTTTCTTATTATGTTGGGATGAACTAGATCGTGAAAAGTAAATTGCGAATTATCCACTTGGGAGGCATCGTGGCTCAGAGGTAAGGTCTTTGGTTCGTAGCCGCTTCCTCCTGCTCTGCCTATTCCTCCTTTTCCTCCTCCTCTTTTTCCTCCTTCCCCTCCATTTCCTCCTCATTCTCCTCCTCCTCACCATCTTTTTTGTATTTATTTTCTTTCTTGTTTTGTCTAACACTGTATCATTAGCAATGACTATGAACATTTTTTTTTTATTTTTGTAGGAAATACTACTCTTAAATAAAAGCCCTACCTCCACTGCGTAAAAATGTTTTTGAATTATGCAGTTTCAAAGGTGTCTTTATTTGGATGACCCACAAACTATCCGGCCGCATTTTTTGCCGTTCCGCATCTCCTTCCGCATTTTTACGGTTCCGTACAATTTGCCGCATCTTTTGCCATTTTGGCTAAAAAAACAAACCCCAAGAACATTCTATTTTTTATTTTCGTGGTGGGTCCGAATGGTCACAATTTCGTTTTTCTATTCTAGTTGATTTAGGTTCGAGCGTTATATACTTGCGATCAAAAGAAAGTATACACATTTAAAATCGTCGTTACTTTTTTATCCGTTGGCGTAGGCTAATGATTTTCCACTGAGTTGTATTCGTTAGTCCCTACTGTTTGTGTCATTTCAAATCGATCCACTAACAAATATACAGTTCTCCTTGTGATATCAAACATTCTTGCGACATTGGTCACAGACTGTCCAGCTTGAAGATGACCAATGGCACGTGCACGTTGTTCTAAACTAAGTCGTGGCATCGCGTAGATTAATGGATGGTATTTTGTATTGTGTTTTCCTGCCTTGAAAATGTTTCAAGAAGACACGGATGGCAAAAAAATTAATCTACACACTTTCTGTCCACAGTTAGGGGCTAAAAGGTCATTTTAGCACGTGCGCGACGTGGTGAGCGAATTTCAGGTCAAAAACAAAAACATCAACCATCGGTACACAGAAAGACTAAGGGTAAACAACTCAGTGGAAAATCATTAGCCTACGTCAACGGATAAAACAGTGACGATGTATACTTTCTTTTGATCGCAAGTATATAATCTTTTATTTTCAGAACGTCGTCGGATGGACGTTTTTTAAGTGGGGACAATCTGAAAGCCCTCGTGTTTTTGTATTACAATAATTTCATTTCCTATGAATCTTTGCTTTAAGTACGTATGAAAATGACAAACTAACATTTCAAATCATAAAGTGACATGATCCATCTTGATCGTCATTTTACTAAATTGATTCCATGGAATTCCACTGGCTTGGACTTTTTCCCGGGTTTTTCTACCTTCTACTGCTGTGGACTCCTAATAATAATAATGATAATAATAATAATAATAATAATAATAATAATAATAATAATAATAATTAATAATAATAATAATAATAATAATAATAATAATAATAATAATAATAATAATAATAATAATAATAATAATAATAATAATAATAATAATGTCTGTTGCAAAGAATGTTGTTTTAATCACCAGAGTATGATGCTGGTCTATTCAGACTGGATGCATTGTACAACATACATTTCTATATTTTTTATATGACATAGTAGGCATCCTTCCGTCTCAAGAGACGATGGTTTGTGCCCTGTATGGCTTTAGTCTCATCAGTCTTGTTGAAAGCAACGACGGGTGTGACTCAGCAGACCAATCCTTGCATGATATGATCCATTTTAATCGTCCTTCCTGCTTACTGATTACTGTCCTTTTGATCATTTTTTTTTTGTGGCAAATTTTGGTTTTGATTATCGTGTCCTAATGTGTCAATCAATCAGTCAATCACAGATTATGAATTTTTTCTCCTTCCCTTTCTTCCAATATACTGTGACTAACTCAGTCAGACTGAGTATTATTGTCAGTGTGCATGTTGCATAGGTTCCACTTTACATTTACAAATAGAGGATAGCCATTACTCCACTACAATACCCTTACTGTACAATTGGTACTTGTGTGAGAATTTCCTCCTTTTCATGTTCTTTGATGCCAGTTTTCCTCCTCCTTTTCTAATTTAGTTGGTTGCAATTTTGACATCTTATGATGTATACTTGGAAACGTAATATTGTTGTGAGTAGACATATTATCATTGTGACTGACCTTATTGTTGATACTGTTTGGTATTAGTATTGATATTGAGGATATTAAATTTATGTTCACTTGTCATTTTATTTCATTTCTATGTATGCAATGTCAATATCATTGTTATCATTATTACTGTAAGTAAATAAGAATATTTTGGTATACGCGTGTATTATTTGTTTTTGGCATAATTTGTGGCATAATTTGGCATTTTTTGGGCATAATTTTGGCATAATTTGGGACTTTTTTCCGCGGGGACAGCACAAAGAGAAAAAATTACGGAAAATTTGGGACGATTTTTCTATTTTTTTTCTGGTTTGTGGCTGTATCTCGCTTAATACGTGGAATTAGATATTAAAACATGGCAATTTTATGGCAAAATTATCAGAAAATATGATGAAGACATCAGAAGAGTTCTAATTTGTATAGTTTTAGAGCTGTATGGCTAGGGTCAACTATAATTTTGTTTTAAAATATACATAATATTGATCATTTGGAACTTTTCCAAAGTGTAATTTTCCGTCTACAACCCATACAAATGATGTGAAAAATGCCTGCTAAATTATTATCAATCAGTCCAGTGAGACCATGGCTTATGTTATTTATAGTATTTATTTGAGAGAGAGAGAGAGAGAGAGAGAGAGAGAGAGAGAGAGAGAGAGAGAGAGAGAGAGAGAGAGAGAGAGATGTGTTAATCTAAGACTTTGTGTCCTCAGACGGCGAGAGCAAGGTTGCCAGATGGCCACGTGTGTGATCAAATATATAATTTCGTTTCTTTTATTAAATTTTATTCATTTATTTTTGTCTCTGTGACATATACTATTAGATTTTCTGTTTGTTAAAATTTAATTCCTTTGAAGTGGGCCTGTCAGGTGAAAGTCTGGCCATCTGGCAACCTTACCTCGCTGATGTCATTTTCGTGTCGCGCGATGGTGGAGCAAAATGGCCGTCTCCATATTTTCACTCATTGAAATGCAAATTGGGGTGATGTTTTGTGAGAATACGGGAAAAATACTTATCACAATCCAATGAAATTTGAAATATAAATATAATATAGTATAATTATAAAATGTGCATATATAATCTTAATAGCGACAAAATCTTTCCTCTTGGTAGTTTTAGAAATATTTTACTCCAAAGAGTAAAAATCTATTTTGAACGGTCTTCTAGTAACCGCACGAGTTTTGTCGCTTGACATAATCTAAAATGACCTCTTTTCTAACTGTGTGCCAACTTTCAGTCATATTCATTGATAAACAGCGTCGTAATTAATTTTTTAAAATCACTCACTCACTCACTCAATCCCATGACCGGATGGTCATCGGGGGGACATGCGTGAAGCAGAAGTTACAGTCTTCCTCTATGCCTGCCTGTTGCTAGCCCTATGTAGCAGCTCCGGAACCGACATCTCTGTCCATTCTTTTATATTGTCCAGCCACATCTCCCTTTGGCGCCCTCTTCTGCGCTGGACTTCGACTGTGCCCTGTAGGACTGTCCTGCTCAGGCTATCGTGTCGAGTATGGTGTCCAAACCAGGACAGTTTTCTGCGCTTCACAGTCACTAGAAGAGGTTCTTGTATGCCTGCCCGAGCTTCTATTTCTTCCAGGACGTCTTCGTTTGTGCGATGCTCCGTATATGACACGTGTAGCAGTCTTCTATAGCCCTTGCTTTCAAACGCCCTTGTGCGCCCTATTTAAAATAGCATATACACGAAATGGCCGTTTTGCTTTGAATTCGCGTCATTTCCACACCCAAATCGAGGTCCAAGGATTTCAGTAAGAGATAGACATCTAGACATTGCTAGTTTCATGGACACTGACTTGTTCAGGTCTTTATCTCTCACACAGTGCCTGCTCCATGATTTCTCAATTTGATATTTTCATCAATAGATAGAATGAAGATCACGTCACTCAGTTTGTTTCTTGCCATCCATGTGCATGAGTAATTCTCACTTAATTGTATCAACAAGACTATAAACGTTCAAGGTTACACACAGTTTTGTTGTTGGTCCGGATGGCAATGTTGTGAGCTTCTTAGCAATACTATCTATAGGAAAGAAACCCTGATAGATAATAAAATAAATAATAATAAATAAAATTCCCTTTATTCATCCCATAGGGAAAATTTGTCACAAGGGTTTATCCCAATGGAAGACTGGAATAACTCAGGCGTAAGCCTCAGTGCAGCGCCGCAAATTGAGCTAGGGCGAGTTGACGTGCTCAAGGCCAAACAGCGCAGTGATGGAATTCGGTACCTTTCGGGTATGCGAAGCAAAGACCTTACAACTGAGCCACGTTTTCCCATTAAAGTGTTTACAGTAAATTTATATATATATATATATATATATATATATATATATATATATATATATATATATATATATATAATTGATACTCGTTACTCGTGCCCCCAGTAGACCTTGCTTTCATTACTTATATAATGATAATGATACTCTTTTAGAATTTGAACCAGTTACCCAGCCTACCTTGGTAAAATAGGTATTCAAATAATTGGTCAAAAAACCCGACCTCCCAATATCGATCGAATTAAATTAATGGTGCTCATCTCGGCAAAAACTCGGTCAGTCCCAGGTTTGAGAGGTTGCTTTGTTTTTCTTTCTAAGATTAGGACTATTCAAATCGATGGATATTTGAAAGACGAGTTTTCTGGCCAAATTTTAAAATACGTATTTTTCCAGAGTTTGGTAGTAAACGGGTTAATATGGCATATCATATATTATATATCTCCGTTTTTCGTTCCAGTCCCCTGCAAACGTGATCTCCAAGCCAGAACCAATCCATTCCCTGTAATTGTCCTTCAATTGATTACCATAGATTTCAATAGCTAGATTGTACTGAAATTCTGTCCCGAAAAGCAATAAAGAGATGAGTGACGTCATTTTCTTTACTTGTGTATTGTAATATTCAAATGATAACAGATAAATATGATACACTTGAACGTTCATGTAGCACACTTCTGCAGGTTTGACATGTTCAAAATTGCTTTTAAAATGTTTCAAATAAAATAATTTGCAAGCCACATTATCCACCACATCTTAGAGCCAGGTACTCATTCACATCTGAGTCGAGTGAGATAATTGCGTATAGTTTCGTAGAAAAAATACACAATTCCGTTATCATACATTTATTTTTTTATCGATCGCCGTGACCTTCATATTCCATACGTCATCATGATCACGTGTTTAGGATTGGCTAGTGACCTTAGAAAGGTCAATCTATTCATTGGATGCAATGGTCAATATGCCTGTTTGCACACGACACGCTAATTATTATTGGAAATATATATAATATGGAATTCCAAGACTATTATCATTATGTAAATCTTTCTGTGCGGCTTTGTAGTCTAGTGGTATGACACTCGCTTTTGGACCGGAAGGTCCTGGGTTCGAGCCTCGCTCGGTGCATCGTTGAGTCATTGGAAAAGACTATTTACTCACATTCTCTCACCGGACTCAGGTGTAAAATGAGTAACTTGGTCATTAACAGCGTTGTCTCTGTCCGAAAAAAAATTGTAATATCACCTAACAGGCGTCATGTCACGTCCTTTAAGTTACGTGTTGCTGTTTGCCAGGGACCCTTTGTAAAGAACTTTGAGCACGTTTAGTGGATATTGCGCTATATAAAACTCAGATCTCAAGTAGGGACACATTCAATGGTGGGTCAAGGAGGTTGAGACAATACACAGTTTCTGATGGGACCCAGGTTTGAGCACGACACAGCGTATTCTGATTGTTCTTTTTTTTCTCTGTGAGATTCTTGTGCGGATACGTGGTCTAGTGGAATGACACTCGTCTTTGGGTCGGAAGGTCCAGGGTTCGACTCCTGCTCTGGGCAACGCATTGTTGAGTTCTAGGGAATTGCTCTTTTCTCACATTGTCTCCACGTACTC
>NC_088370.1:1161207-1166207 GCF_034508935.2 Berghia stephanieae
CCGTTGGCGTAGGCTAATGATTTTCCACTGAGTTGTATTCGTTAGTCCCTACTGTTTGTGTCATTTCAAATCGATCCACTAACAAATATACAGTTCTCCTTGTGATATCAAACATTCTTGCGACATTGGTCACAGACTGTCCAGCTTGAAGATGACCAATGGCACGTGCACGTTGTTCTAAACTAAGTCGTGGCATCGCGTAGATTAATGGATGGTATTTTGTATTGTGTTTTCCTGCCTTGAAAATGTTTCAAGAAGACACGGATGGCAAAAAAATTAATCTACACACTTTCTGTCCACAGTTAGGGGCTAAAAGGTCATTTTAGCACGTGCGCGACGTGGTGAGCGAATTTCAGGTCAAAAACAAAAACATCAACCATCGGTACACAGAAAGACTAAGGGTAAACAACTCAGTGGAAAATCATTAGCCTACGTCAACGGATAAAACAGTGACGATGTATACTTTCTTTTGATCGCAAGTATATAATCTTTTATTTTCAGAACGTCGTCGGATGGACGTTTTTTAAGTGGGGACAATCTGAAAGCCCTCGTGTTTTTGTATTACAATAATTTCATTTCCTATGAATCTTTGCTTTAAGTACGTATGAAAATGACAAACTAACATTTCAAATCATAAAGTGACATGATCCATCTTGATCGTCATTTTACTAAATTGATTCCATGGAATTCCACTGGCTTGGACTTTTTCCCGGGTTTTTCTACCTTCTACTGCTGTGGACTCCTAATAATAATAATGATAATAATAATAATAATAATAATAATAATAATAATAATAATAATAATAATAATAATAATAATAATAATAATAATAATAATAATAATAATAATAATAATAATAATAATAATAATAATAATAATAATAATAATGTCTGTTGCAAAGAATGTTGTTTTAATCACCAGAGTATGATGCTGGTCTATTCAGACTGGATGCATTGTACAACATACATTTCTATATTTTTTATATGACATAGTAGGCATCCTTCCGTCTCAAGAGACGATGGTTTGTGCCCTGTATGGCTTTAGTCTCATCAGTCTTGTTGAAAGCAACGACGGGTGTGACTCAGCAGACCAATCCTTGCATGATATGATCCATTTTAATCGTCCTTCCTGCTTACTGATTACTGTCCTTTTGATCATTTTTTTTGTTGGCAAATTTTGGTTTTGATTATCGTGTCCTAATGTGTCAATCAATCAGTCAATCACAGATTATGAATTTTTTCTCCTTCCCTTTCTTCCAATATACTGTGACTAACTCAGTCAGACTGAGTATTATTGTCAGTGTGCATGTTGCATAGGTTCCACTTTACATTTACAAATAGAGGATAGCCATTACTCCACTACAATACCCTTACTGTACAATTGGTACTTGTGTGAGAATTTCCTCCTTTTCATGTTCTTTGATGCCAGTTTTCCTCCTCCTTTTCTAATTTAGTTGGTTGCAATTTTGACATCTTATGATGTATACTTGGAAACGTAATATTGTTGTGAGTAGACATATTATCATTGTGACTGACCTTATTGTTGATACTGTTTGGTATTAGTATTGATATTGAGGATATTAAATTTATGTTCACTTGTCATTTTATTTCATTTCTATGTATGCAATGTCAATATCATTGTTATCATTATTACTGTAAGTAAATAAGAATATTTTGGTATACGCGTGTATTATTTGTTTTTGGCATAATTTGTGGCATAATTTGGCATTTTTTGGGCATAATTTTGGCATAATTTGGGACTTTTTTCCGCGGGGACAGCACAAAGAGAAAAAATTACGGAAAATTTGGGACGATTTTTCTATTTTTTTTTCTGGTTTGTGGCTGTATCTCGCTTAATACGTGGAATTAGATATTAAAACATGGCAATGTTATGGCAAAATTATCAGAAAATATGATGAAGACATCAGAAGAGTTCTAATTTGTATAGTTTTAGAGCTGTATGGCTAGGGTCAACTATAATTTTGTTTTAAAATATACATAATATTGATCATTTGGAACTTTTCCAAAGTGTAATTTTCCGTCTACAACCCATACAAATGATGTGAAAAATGCCTGCTAAATTATTATCAATCAGTCCAGTGAGACCATGGCTTATGTTATTTATAGTATTTATTTGAGAGAGAGAGAGAGAGAGAGAGAGAGAGAGAGAGAGAGAGAGAGAGAGAGAGAGAGAGAGATGTGTTAATCTAAGACTTTGTGTCCTCAGACGGCGAGAGCAAGGTTGCCAGATGGCCACGTGTGTGATCAAATATATAATTTCGTTTCTTTTATTAAATTTTATTCATTTATTTTTGTCTCTGTGACATATACTATTAGATTTTCTGTTTGTTAAAATTTAATTCCTTTGAAGTGGGCCTGTCAGGTGAAAGTCTGGCCATCTGGCAACCTTACCTCGCTGATGTCATTTTCGTGTCGCGCGATGGTGGAGCAAAATGGCCGTCTCCATATTTTCACTCATTGAAATGCAAATTGGGGTGATGTTTTGTGAGAATACGGGAAAAATACTTATCACAATCCAATGAAATTTGAAATATAAATATAATATAGTATAATTATAAAATGTGCATATATAATCTTAATAGCGACAAAATCTTTCCTCTTGGTAGTTTTAGAAATATTTTACTCCAAAGAGTAAAAATCTATTTTGAACGGTCTTCTAGTAACCGCACGAGTTTTGTCGCTTGACATAATCTAAAATGACCTCTTTTCTAACTGTGTGCCAACTTTCAGTCATATTCATTGATAAACAGCGTCGTAATTAATTTTTTAAAATCACTCACTCACTCACTCAATCCCATGACCGGATGGTCATCGGGGGGACATGCGTGAAGCAGAAGTTACAGTCTTCCTCTATGCCTGCCTGTTGCTAGCCCTATGTAGCAGCTCCGGAACCGACATCTCTGTCCATTCTTTTATATTGTCCAGCCACATCTCCCTTTGGCGCCCTCTTCTGCGCTGGACTTCGACTGTGCCCTGTAGGACTGTCCTGCTCAGGCTATCGTGTCGAGTATGGTGTCCAAACCAGGACAGTTTTCTGCGCTTCACAGTCACTAGAAGAGGTTCTTGTATGCCTGCCCGAGCTTCTATTTCTTCCAGGACGTCTTCGTTTGTGCGATGCTCCGTATATGACACGTGTAGCAGTCTTCTATAGCCCTTGCTTTCAAACGCCCTTGTGCGCCCTATTTAAAATAGCATATACACGAAATGGCCGTTTTGCTTTGAATTCGCGTCATTTCCACACCCAAATCGAGGTCCAAGGATTTCAGTAAGAGATAGACATCTAGACATTGCTAGTTTCATGGACACTGACTTGTTCAGGTCTTTATCTCTCACACAGTGCCTGCTCCATGATTTCTCAATTTGATATTTTCATCAATAGATAGAATGAAGATCACGTCACTCAGTTTGTTTCTTGCCATCCATGTGCATGAGTAATTCTCACTTAATTGTATCAACAAGACTATAAACGTTCAAGGTTACACACAGTTTTGTTGTTGGTCCGGATGGCAATGTTGTGAGCTTCTTAGCAATACTATCTATAGGAAAGAAACCCTGATAGATAATAAAATAAATAATAATAAATAAAATTCCCTTTATTCATCCCATAGGGAAAATTTGTCACAAGGGTTTATCCCAATGGAAGACTGGAATAACTCAGGCGTAAGCCTCAGTGCAGCGCCGCAAATTGAGCTAGGGCGAGTTGACGTGCTCAAGGCCAAACAGCGCAGTGATGGAATTCGGTACCTTTCGGGTATGCGAAGCAAAGACCTTACAACTGAGCCACGTTTTCCCATTAAAGTGTTTACAGTAAATTTATATATATATATATATATATATATATATATATATATATATATATATATATATATAAATTGATACTCGTTACTCGTGCCCCCAGTAGACCTTGCTTTCATTACTTATATAATGATAATGATACTCTTTTAGAATTTGAACCAGTTACCCAGCCTACCTTGGTAAAATAGGTATTCAAATAATTGGTCAAAAAACCCGACCTCCCAATATCGATCGAATTAAATTAATGGTGCTCATCTCGGCAAAAACTCGGTCAGTCCCAGGTTTGAGAGGTTGCTTTGTTTTTCTTTCTAAGATTAGGACTATTCAAATCGATGGATATTTGAAAGACGAGTTTTCTGGCCAAATTTTAAAATACGTATTTTTCCAGAGTTTGGTAGTAAACGGGTTAATATGGCATATCATATATTATATATCTCCGTTTTTCGTTCCAGTCCCCTGCAAACGTGATCTCCAAGCCAGAACCAATCCATTCCCTGTAATTGTCCTTCAATTGATTACCATAGATTTCAATAGCTAGATTGTACTGAAATTCTGTCCCGAAAAGCAATAAAGAGATGAGTGACGTCATTTTCTTTACTTGTGTATTGTAATATTCAAATGATAACAGATAAATATGATACACTTGAACGTTCATGTAGCACACTTCTGCAGGTTTGACATGTTCAAAATTGCTTTTAAAATGTTTCAAATAAAATAATTTGCAAGCCACATTATCCACCACATCTTAGAGCCAGGTACTCATTCACATCTGAGTCGAGTGAGATAATTGCGTATAGTTTCGTAGAAAAAATACACAATTCCGTTATCATACATTTATTTTTTTATCGATCGCCGTGACCTTCATATTCCATACGTCATCATGATCACGTGTTTAGGATTGGCTAGTGACCTTAGAAAGGTCAATCTATTCATTGGATGCAATGGTCAATATGCCTGTTTGCACACGACACGCTAATTATTATTGGAAATATATATAATATGGAATTCCAAGACTATTATCATTATGTAAATCTTTCTGTGCGGCTTTGTAGTCTAGTGGTATGACACTCGCTTTTGGACCGGAAGGTCCTGGGTTCGAGCCTCGCTCGGTGCATCGTTGAGTCATTGGAAAAGACTATTTACTCACATTCTCTCACCGGACTCAGGTGTAAAATGAGTAACTTG
>NC_088370.1:1173707-1176207 GCF_034508935.2 Berghia stephanieae
TGACGATCGACCCAACCAGCAAATTCTTTACCGCATTCGTGCACCGTCGCAAACCCGCCCACCGTCGCAAACCCGCCCGAAAGCTTCGTCACAGCACACCGTTCAACAGATCATCTGCGGTTTCGGGCTCATTACTACAACCGGTACATGTTGGTGGAAAGTCCCCACTGATGAGTCCTTGGAAAAGGCTTTTTACCCACATTCTCTCACCGTACTCAGGTGTACAATGAGTAACTGGCCGTTAACAGCGTTGACTCTGTCCGAAAAAAATATAATATCGCCTAACAGGCGTCATGTCCCGACCTACATGTTAAGTGTTGTTGTTGGCCTTGACCCCATGTAAAGCGCTTTGAGCACGTTTAGTAAATATTTCTGCTATATAAAAGCTCAATAAATGTTTTTTTTTTAATATTTAGAAATGGAAGTCTTTATAAGTTACAATACGCTGCCTATGGCAGATGAGGATTAAGTAAGTAACTAATATGCTTGAAACAAGCTCAAAGCGCTTCAAAAGAGGATCCAAGCCAACAGCAACACTTATCCATGTAGGACGAGACATGACGCCTGGGATGTGTAAGGCTATATCACATTTTGTCTCAGACGGAGACAGCGTTTCCAACGGCCATGTACTCATTTTACACCCGAGTACAGCGAGAGAGTGTAATGGGAAAGCCATATCCAAGTACTCAAATTTGCGCTGCTCAGTGTGGGTCTCGAACCAAGTACCAACCGACTAAAAGGCGAATGTCATACCATCCACACGCTTAGGTACCGATCATGACGAGCTTTCTCCAAGGAAATTTTGCTTTCATGACTCCCCAGGAAAACCTTTCTCTGTCGCTGACCACGTCATCAACAATGACAAGCAAATTATTTATTATTCCAGGAGCATGACAAAAATTGATCCGTCACGGTCTTCATAAATTGACTCTTCCAGTCTTCTATGGAGAGAAAGATATAGTGTGTAAATGTGATTCATATATAAGTAGACAATAATGTGAAATTGAATGTAAGCTTCAATTTAATCACAAAGACATATCAAATGAACGTTTCGGGTTTCCCCTTTATCAAGAAAACAGGATGAATGAAACACCACAGATGAATGAGATAATGTGTTAGCGGCGTAGTTAAGATGAATATATAAGGGAACATAATTTCTTTTGTGTAGTCCCCTTATATAAGAGTCACATTTACTTACTTTATCTCACTCTCCATTTTATTGGCTCATTTCGGCACCTCTAGTTCCAGTCTTCTACCAACGTCAGCTTTGCTGTACGACTTGATATCAATGAGGCTATGTGGTCAAGTGGTATGACACTCGCCTTCGGATCGGAAGGTCCTGAGTTCGAGACTCGCTCGGCGCGTAGTTGAGTCCTTGGGAAAGGCTTTTTACTCACATTCTCTCACCGTACTCATGTGTAAAATGAGTACCTGGGCGTTAACAACGTTGTCTCTGTCCGGAAACAATTTTAATATCGCCTGACTGGCGTTATACCTCGTTCTACATGTTACGAGCTGCTGTTGGTCAGGGACGGCTTGTAAAGCGTTTTGAGCACATTTAGTGGATATCTCGCTGTATAAAAGCTCAATTAAATTTTATTTTTTATCAGTGACAAAGAAACGTTTTCCTGGGGGAGACAGGTCATGGGCAGGGGATTAACAGTTAACAAGGTCTATCACCATGTATACATGTTTGGACAATTTGGAGATATTTCATGCATTTGCAATCACGATAGGATTTAAATTAGACAGGGCTTTGGAAGATGAAATGACTATTGGGGTCAGTGAAGAGGAAACTAGATTCGTATTTTCGAAACTAAACGAGAGGAAGGCTGCTGGGCCGGATGGATTGAAAGGAAAACTATTAAAAGAATGTGCCCACCAGCTTTCCCCCATTTATACACATATTTTTAACTGGTCCCTCCAATGCGTTTCAATCCCTGAAATTTGGAAAACTTCAAAAATTATTCCTGTTCCAAAAAAAAGAAAAACTTGAAACTATGAACGATCTCAGACCTGTTGCACTGACTTCAATAGTCATGAAATCTTTAGAAAAACTTGTTCTTGTTAAAATTAGGAATCAGTTTATGCCATTGAGTGATAGTCATCAATTTGCTTACAAACCAGGACGTGGCGTAGAGGATGCCATTTTGCTGTTTACAAACAACATCTACAGGCATCTAGATCACGCTAGGAGCTATTGCAGATTGCTTTTTGCAGATTTTTCTTCAGCGTTCAATACAATGCAACCTCAGTTGGTTGTTCAAAAATTGACTAGTCTGAATTTAAACAAGTATATAATTGCTTGGGTGCTCGAATTTCTTACGGAGAGAGCACAATATGTTCAATTAGGGCAAATCAAATCTTCCTGTATAACTACAAATACTGGTGCTCCTCAATGTTGTGTATTGTCCCCTGTATTATTCACAATATACACGAATGACTGTAGAAGTCAAAACCTGAGTGTACCTTTAATAAAGTTTGCAGATGACACCGCTCT
>NC_088370.1:1181207-1188707 GCF_034508935.2 Berghia stephanieae
AAGATTGGCAGAGGCAGAGATGGTGACATAATCGGACCACATGGACTCGGAGACAGAAATGAACGAGGAAACATCTGGGCAGATTGGTGTAGAACAAATAAATTTATGATTTCAAACACCTGGTTTCAACAACACCCAAGAAGAACCTGGACATGGCAATCACCAGGGGACAGAGCAAGGAACCAGATAGACTTTATAGCAGTATCATCAAGATTCAGAAATGGCATATTAAATTGCAAAACCTACCCAGGCGCCGATGTAGACAGTGACCATGTCCCAGTTGTTTGTACAGTAAGGATAAAGTTTAAAGCTATTCAGAGAACAGCTGGTAGAATAAAGAGGGATTACAGGTTATGCAAAGACAATGGCATACAAACAAAAATGAGAGAAGAATTTGAAAATGCACTCATGATACAAAGCCAAAGTGAACCTGATAACGAAAAATGTGAAAAACAATTTGATATATTCCAAAAGTGTGTCAAAGCAACTGCAGAAAAGCATTTAACAATAGCTCAAATAAACAGCAAAAAGGAATGGATGACAAATGAAATTCTAAACCTATTTGAAGAAAGACGAAAATGCAACAGAGGGTCTGCAGAATACCAAACATTGAACAACCACATTAAATCCAAATGCATCGAGGCACACGAGAACTATCTAGACTGGAAATTCTGCGAAATCGAAAGAGAATACAAACCCAACCCCCAACAAGCTCACCAAAGAATAAAAGAACTATCAGGGAAAAAGAAAAGCAAAGCAGCAGGAAGTTGTATCCAAAACAAACAAGGGGAACTGCTATTTGAAGAACAACATATAGAAAGCCGATGGGTAGAATACATAGGCGAACTGTACAATGATCCAAATAGAAATGAACCACCACTGAAATTCAAAGAACCATTAAGCGGACCAAACATCACCAAAAGTGAAATTGAACATGCCATGGAACGAACGAGGGATGGTAAAGCAACAGGCCCTGATGAAATATCTGTAGAGGTATTAAAAAGCCTAGGAGATCTAGCAATTGATGAACTTCACATATTATTCAACAATATATACAACACTGGGAAAATTCCAGAAGATCTCTGTAACTCTATTTTCATAGCAATACCAAAGAAAGCAGGTGCAGTCAGATGCGAAAATTTTAGAACTATAAGTTTAATAAGCCACATCAACAAAATACTGTTGCGTATAATTATCAACAGGCTAAGGAATAAGATTAACCCCGAAATCGCAGAAGAACAATATGGATTCCAACCTGACAGAGGGACAAGGAACGCAATATACCTCCTCCGTGTTTTAAGTGAAAGAGCTATACAGGTTCAGACCCCACTATACCTCTGTTTTGTCGACTACAAAAAAGCTTTTGATAGAGTACGCCACGAAGAAATACTAAAACAACTGCACTCCATTGGCGCTGATGAGAAAGACCTCAGACTCATGCAAACATTATACTACACCCAGCAGGCATCTATCAAAATCGGAAACTCTACAGGAAATTCCATTCCTATTAAGAAAGGAGTCCGTCAAGGGTGTGTTGCCTCACCAAATCTGTTTAATCTATACCAAGAAACAATCATGAGGGGCATAACTAATATGGAGGGAATAAAAGTAGGAGGTCACAACATAAATAATATAAGATACGCAGACGATACGGTACTCATTGCAACATCAGAAATCCAACTTCAAAAGATTGTTGACAAAGTGGTAGTAGATAGTGAAGCCAAGGGAATGGAAGTGAATATCACCAAAACGGAATGCATGGTAATACAGAAAAACCCGAAAACAACAACATCTGCAATATAACGATTCACGGCGAGCAACTTAACAACGTAGAAAGTTTTAAATACCTAGGTTCAATAGTGACAACATATGGAAGATGTAACCGAGACATACGAGCAAGAATAACGCAAGCCAAACAGGCCTTCATGGACCTGGGAAACATTTTGAAAAACAAACAGATGTCGTTCGGGATTAGATTCCGAGTCTTGAAGTGCTACGTGTGGCCAATCTTGTTATACGGATGCGAAAGCTGGACTACAAATGCAGAAACACAAAAGAACATTGAAGCTTTTGAAATGTGGTGCTTGAGAAGGATGCAGAGAACATCGTATACTGCACACAAAACGAACGAAGAAGTGCTAAAACAAACATACCAACAAAGGAAACTAATGCCCTTAATAGCGGATCGACAACTATCCTTTTTCGGACACATAGTAAGGAAAGATAAAAATGAATACCTGGCAAGTTGTGGAAAAATACCTGGTAAACGCGCCTGGGGGGGGGGGGGGACAAAGAAAAACACTCATAGACCAACTGAAGGGCTTCACCAACCTAACAATCCTAGAGCGGTTTGAAAAAGCAAGAGACAGGGAGGAATGGAGAGAGATAATTCATGCAGTATCCGAAGCCTGGACCAGGCATGGAACCTAGAAGAAGAAGAAGAATATTTCGTCATTTAATGTTCTTCTAAATTTCCTATTTGACACAGCTGTATTGTGCTCTCGTTACTTAAAATCACAGAATCTCAGTTGAAATTTTGAAAATCAGAGGCTCATACTTCCATTCTATATTTTCCGTGTTAGCATAAGAAACTGTTTTTGGTAATATTAAGTAACATCTTATGTCCTTCTAACAGTCCTATTTGACACAGCATGCCTTTCTCTTTTTGTCATTTAAATCTATAATTCTCTTGACGTGGACGTTTTCTTTTGAAACCATGTTGTGCAACCAAGGGGACATATATCGTTGGGAGTATATTATGGCCCCGTGTCCATCGTCACGGAATCGGCCATAAAACGACCAGTTTTTTTTTTCTTGTATGCAGTGGGCAAAAATCTGGACGGGTCGTATCTTTTACCCGCCGTGTCCACGGAGACAAAAACGACACGACTCCTTTATTGACAACTTTAGTGGTAGAATAAGTAGTAGATAGTGATAATATTTGTACAAGTAGTTTTCTCAACAGTTTTGAGGTTCATTTAAATCGATGGCTATTTGAAGGACGAGTTAGTTTTCTGGCCGATTTTTAAAATACGTCGTCGTGTGTTCCCAGAGTATGACAGATGGACTGGTCAAAAGTCTTTTCACGTCTGGAACTTGTAACTCTTAATCATATTGATGATGATGTGATGTTTTGGTTATCCTAATGTCTTCTGAGCATTTAATAAGATTTTGGCCAGAAAACTCGTCCTTCGAATATCGTTCCGATTTAAATGAACCTCGAAATTATCGATCGATTAAAATACATCCCCCATTTTGTCAAAAACTCTCGAATATTGGACTTTGATAAAGAATTCCCGGGTTTGATAACAATTGTGACAAAATTTTAATTGATCGATAACTTGAAGGCCAAAATGTAAATTACGGGTATATGTGGTTTTTTTTTTTCAATTATAGAAATGATGAAAAAAATGAATATTTATAACGGCTTCAAAAATAGCAAGATAGAAACAACAACAAAATTCTAACACGAAAAGTTTCGGGCTCAAAAACCCTCTTGAGCTAACAACAACAACAACAACAACAACAACAACAGAAACAACAACAACAACAACAACAACAACAACAACAGAAACAACAACAACAACAACAACAACAACAAACAATAAAAACAAATCACTTACTCTCTCAATCCCATGACCAGCTGACCGTCGAGGGGACAACATGCGGGAATCAGACTTCCCAACCTCACGCCATTCGTCACGTCCTCAGGCCTTTTCCAGAAGGCTATTGAGATCCAGACCTGTCCAGTCTTTGATGTTGACTTGCCAAAAAATGTCTTAAAACCAGATAAACGGACAGATAATTATTATTTCTGTTATTTTTAGCAATGTATTTTTGCTTTTATTGTTGTTTTGTTGTTGTTGTTGTTGTTGTTGGCTGAAGAAGGAGTTTGAGCCCAAAACGTTTCGTGTTTGGTATTTGTTGACTCTCTTCGAAGCTGTTATATTCATTGTTGATAACTACCTTTTACACCAAACGGCTTCTAGCCTCTTAGTATCACTTTTTTGTTTTGTTTTTGTTTTCTTGATTTGGTTTTGTTTTTTGTTGTTTTTTTTATTACTTTTTCAGAGTCCGGCGTTTTTGCTCATTCAACATAACGTAGAATTCAAAGACAGCGTCAGCTAGTAAAGACAGACAACATGTCTTCACCTGAACAAGTTGTCGGTCTCAGGATTGTAGGCCATTGGGTTCTGGAAAGCTTTCAGAGGAGACGGAGCGAGATCCAGAGAGTCTTCTTTCGTCGGAAATAGGAAAATGCACTACCTGCCTGTTGCACTCTCGATGGTGGTGAGTTGTAGGTAGGTATAGGAAGATAGACAGTGACAGATTTGATCTTGATTCTATTCTGATAAAAGTTTTGATGACTTTAAAAATGAGTAATGAGTTTTTATATAGCACAATATTCACGTAATGTGCTCAAAACGCTTTACAAGGGGTCACTGACCAACAGCAACATGTAACATGTAGAACGAAATATAACATCTGTTAGGTGATAATACATGTTTCTTTTTCTGACAGAGACAACGCTGTTAACGCGATCAGGTACTCATTTTTCACCTGAGTACGGTGCGAGAGTATGAGTAAAGAGCCCTTTCTAATGACTCAAACTAAGCGCCGAGGGAGGCTCGAACTCAGGACCTTTCGATCCGAAAGCGAGTATCATACTACTAGACCACATAACCGCAAAATGATTCTAATAGGTTTAAAAAAGAACAAACAAAATATCAAACACGGAACATTTCGGGCTCAAAACTTTTCTTCAGTCAAAAAAAAAAAACCCCAATAAAATACATGAAATCATCACGTGACATTCAGACAGACACAGATCCATGTCTACAGTTCCATGTGATTCAAAGAATGACTTATTTAAATAACCTAAGAATGGCCAAATGTGATTTTAAAAGCAACACAGATTTCATGCGCATCGCAGAGGATCGTGATTCGTGGAGACAGCTGACCGGCAACTTGCTCAAGAGTACAAGCCACGATGGATGATGGATGGATGGACATGGATGGACATGGATCGTGATTCGTGGAGACAGCTGACCGGCAACGTGCTCAAGAGTACACGCCACGATGGATGATGGATGGATGGATGGATGGACATGGATCGTGATTCGTGGAGACAGCTGACCGGCAACGTGCTCAAGAGTACACGCCACGATGGATGATGGATGGACATGGATGGACATGGATCGTGATTCGTGGAGACAGTTGACCGGCAACGTGCTCAAGAGTACACGCCACGATGGATGATGGATGGACATGGATGGACATGGATCGTGATTCGTGGAGACAGCTGACCGGCAACGTGCTCAAGAGTACACGCCACGATGGATGATGGATGGACATGGATGGACATGGATCGTGATTCGTGGAGACAGCTGACCGGCAACGTGCTCAAGAGTACACGCCACGATGGATGATGGATGGACATGGATGTACATGGATCGTGATTCGTGGAGACAGCTGACCGGCAACGTGCTCAAGAGTACACGCCACGATGGATGATGGATGGACATGGATGGACATGGATCGTGATTCGTGGAGACAGCTGACCGGCAACGTGCTCAAGAGTACACGCCACGATGGATGATGGATGGACATGGATGTACATGGATCGTGATTCGTGGAGACAGCTGACCGGCAACGTGCTCAAGAGTACACGCCACGATGGATGATGGATGGACATGGATGGACATGGATCGTGATTCGTGGAGACAGCTGACCGGCAACGTGCTCAAGAGTACACGCCACGATGGATGATGGATGGACATGGATGGACATGGATCGTGATTCGTGGAGACAGCTGACCGGCAACGTGCTCAAGAGTACACGCCACGATGGATGATGGATGGACATGGATGTACATGGATCGTGATTCGTGGAGACAGCTGACCGGCAACGTGCCCAAGAGAGCGCAAGCCACGATGGATGATGATGATGATGATGATTCAGTACATATGTTGGAAATCTATTCACGGGATTTATCTTTTCTCTTAACTAAATCAAGGACCCTGGCCCAGGCAGCTCCACACTGAAGTACTTTACTGCCTTGCCTCAGAAATGTCACCTTCCTGATCTAAGACCTGCAATGATAGGTCATGTTCTGAGGATGGAATTTTGGAGAGGTCTTGGACCTCATTTGGATCAGCGTCCGCCACAATCCAGTGCAGTATCCAATGGAACTGTAAAAATAGATCTGAGTACCTTCTTTACAGGACTGTCAAAATAGTCACTGCGTTACGTTATACAATAGGATTCAATAGTCTGATGTCACGTCCGCCCAGCAACGGATAGCTTGGTTCTAAACAAAGAAAATCGGTACATTTTATTTATTATGTTGGCTAGAACATCACTTTATACTTTCCTCATTGTAAATATTTCAGGTGACATATGAGAGTTCCATTATGATGCTTGGCCTACCAGCAGAGGCCTACGTGTACGAGACGGCCACTGCGGTTGTCGCCTTTGGTCAACTGTTTGGAACACTGTTAGCTAACGTGGTGGCAGTCCCGCTTTTCAAACCTTTGAATATCACGAGTATATTTGAGGTAAATAAATAGAGAACGTACGTAAGTGATTAAAAAACTGGTTCTAATTTCACTGGAAGTGTAAAACTAGTCTTCTTGAGGAGTGGTTATATATACTGTGTGCAATCGATACTCTGGTTTCAGAGTTATGGCAATTATTTTCTATTACTTTGTAAAAACCTTTCCAGTCAATAACAAAAAAAAAAGAAACAAATAAATTCATTAATTGACCTAGAGTGAAAATGGAGAGGCTTCGTATGGGAACACAACAGACAATGGACGAATGAAAGTGCAACCACAATTTAGTACGGACGATACAAGTTATTTTGCATTTCAAATTTATTTTATTTGTTTTCGACCTTAATTTGTGTATTGTTTTGCTGACGAAGGGTTTGTACCCCAAACATCCATTGTCTGTTTTGTTCTCATACGAAGCCTCTCCATTTTCACTCTTTCGTTAGTATTTTCATGATCACAGTCTTCAGGCAGCCCCTACCGTTTTCTACTTTATTCCCTTTGGAACATAGAAGTACCATAGTATGGCTATGTGGCTTGTGGTATGACACTCGCATTTTGGTTGGAAGCTTGCCTCGCTCGGCGCATAGTTGAGTTCTTGGAAAAGGCTCTTTACTCATATTTTCTGACCGTATGCATGTGTGAAATGAGTACCTGTCCGTCAACAGCATTGTCTCTGTCGAAATAAAATTGGTAATATCGCTTAACAGGCGTCATGTCTCTTTCTACATGTTACGTGTTGCTCAATTAGCGGCGCTGCACTACGGCTGACGCCTGGGTTATTCCAGTCTTCTCCTGAAATAAACTCTAGAGACAAATTTCTCTCATGGGATGAATAGAGGGAATTTCATCTTGTTATTATTATTTCTAATTTTTATTTATTTTTGTTCAGTATTTATTTACAGTCCACAGCTTCTAGGAGCTTCGTATCATTGCGAATCAAATTGTG
>NC_088370.1:1211207-1221207 GCF_034508935.2 Berghia stephanieae
GGAAGAGGTGGCTTGCTGACGGCCACATAACACGGTTTACATTCAAACTAGATGTATTTCGGGTAAAATGCAAAAAACAATACCATAATGCTCCTCCCCCTCCCCCTACCCCTTTCCCATCAAACGCCATGGCAATCTACGGTTTTCTCAAACGTTTTTGCATGTCTCAATGAGTTCGAGGAAACCGTGCTAGAGAGTAATAAAAAACCAAACATGAATCCATGTCTTGCAGAGCAACAAGAAGCCACGGAGGAACTATCAAAAGACACCTCTCGGACAGACGTCATAATGTAAACAATGGAGTGATTGGGAAACATTGCCAACTACAGTTTTTACTATCGATGGTATGCGTCTAAGTAAAATATCTCCCGTTTGATCAATCGATAGTTCAAAGATGAAGTCACTCAGGTCTTTGTTATTGTTTTTTGCCATCCGCGTTTATGAGTAATGCTCACTGAACTGTATTAACCCGACTATAAACATTCATGGATACACACAGTTTTGTGTGTTGGTCCATTATACTTCCGGATGGCAATTTTATGAGCTTCTTCGCCAAGCGCATACTATCTATAGAACCAACACAGAAAACTAAATTTAAACGTTTATAATAATATTATCGAGATAATCGTGAGATAACTAGTCACCCATTTGGCGGTATAAAAATAACTGATCAGAGAGAGGTCGGGGTCCATTCATGTTATTGTTTATAAACAACCATGTTTGTCCGAACACGTGTAAAGGTCTGTTGCAAATTCCATGTTTTGATTGGTCAAAAACCTACGGGTTCATGGAGCGATCTATATTCATGTTTTCGTAAAAGCAGGTCATCAATCACATGATTTGTTGCTGTCCAACGATTGGATATTTCTAAACAAATGTAAACACGCTGCTTTGTTGACAAAAGTTATAAACATACCCATGTGTCAAGCTGAATCAAATGACCAATCGTGATGATGTTAGAGATTTTAAAATCTGTGAACACTTTTCACTAAGTGGGTCACTTTGAGCACATTTTGCAATGTGACCAATGACCTCGAGCACATCATCATCATCATTGCCTTTTTCACCCTGGGTCAGGGTATAGGCCACAGACAAACAGTTTCCATCCTTCTCTATCCTGGGCTAACTTTAAAAAAAATCTCATTCCAGGTTTTACCACTTCTCTGTTTATCAGCTTTTTAAAATTCTTCTCCATGTTCCTCGTGGCCTTCCCTTTGATCTTCTGCCCTGAGGGTTCCAGTCCAATACTTTCTTTGTTATAGTGGAGTCATTCTTTCTAAGCGTGTGTCCAATCCACCTCCATCCTCTTCTTCCTATTTCCTCTCCAAACTGGTTTCTGCTGTGTGCTTTTCCATACTTCTTCATTTTTAAAATTCTATCCATCCATTTATTCTGAGTAGCTTACGCATGCACCTGTTTACGAAAATCTGTACCCTCCTTAAACATGCCTTTGATGCGTTCCAAGTTTCACATCCATACAGTAGGACAGACTTCACGTTTGAGTTGAAAAGTCTTAGCTTTAGTCGAAGGGAGATATCTTTAGTTCTCCAAACTCTGTTCAAAGATGTAAATGCAGCCTGTGCCTTTCCTATTCGTCTCAAGCACATGGAAAGTTAATATAGAGCATGCCCATTGAGTTGACTTCGAGTAACTTTCAGATTAATTACCACCATAACAATATATATATACATGGATTACACCCCTTTGCAGTATGATCTCCATCTCGTCTGCTGGTTACTTGATAGTGTATCTGCTAGTTATGTACGAGGGACTCGTGGTCTACGCTTTCTTCAATCAGAGAGAGGACGAGCCCATATCATGTGGATTGATTAGAAACCCAAATCAGGTAAGCTTTTTACCAATTAAAGAGTGAAAATGGAGAGGCTTCGTATGGGAACAAAACAGCAAATGGATGTTTCGGGTACAAAGCCTTCGTCAGCACAATACACAAATTAACGTGGAAAACAAATAAAATAAAATATTATTTGTTTTCGACGTTAATTTGTGTATTGTGCTGACGAAACGTTTGTACCCGAAACGTCCATTGGAAGTTTTGTTCCCATACGAAGCCTCTCCATTTTCACTCTTTCATTAGTGTTTTCACAATCACCGGGTTCAGGCAGCCCCTACCGTTTTCAATTAAGCTTTTAACCTAAATTTGCGGCTTTATGGCCCAGTGGATCGTAAGGTCTTGCGTTCTGAACGGCGAATATGTCTCGGCCTTAAGTGACGCTGTTGGCTAGGGACCACTTGTAAACCGCTGGGAGCGCGTGTGGCGGATATTGCGCTATATAAAAGCTTAAGTTTTAAAAGAATTAACTCTCTTGAGTTCACCACGCTTGGAATTTGAACAATTTTGTTTGCATTTTCATTGATTTGAATTGGAGAGAGCTTTCCATGACAAGCCACGTGAATAACACCATACAATCTATGTACATAGAAATGAAAAAAATAAGCAAAATTCGTAATTTAATACCGAAGCATATAACAGAACTTTTAATTAATTCCTTGGTTTTATCTAAATTGGACTATTGTAACTCCCTTTGGGCGAATTTAACTAAAGACAAAATTAGCAAACTTCAGGTTGCTCAAAATAACGCAGCCAGGCTCATTGTACGCAATAACAAAAAATACCCGTCAGCAACTCTTCTCCTCCGTGAGTTACATTGGCTTCCTGTTGAAAAAAGAGTTGTCTATAAGATTTGTACTGTTGTCTACAAATCCCTAAGCACGAACAGTCCCTCCTATATTAAAGACCTTCTAAACATATATGTCCCCAATAGAAACTTGAGGTCAAGCAATGACCAATCAATCCTTGTCAAACCTAAGCCATTGCGTAAAATAGGTGAACAGTCTTTTCAATTTTCGGCCCCCCATTTTTGGAACTCTCTCCCGTCACACGTGAGATGCTCGGATTCGTTGACAACGTTCAAATCTCGCTTAAAGTTTTATCTTTTTACGTCATAATGTTGCAATATTATTTTCATATTTTGTTGTTGTTAAATTGAATTCGTATCACGTTTCCTTCACACTTGTCTCACTGTAATATGTTATGTTTTATATCACTGTAAAGCGCTTAGAGCCTGTGACAACGGGGTAAAGCGCTATATAAATGCCATTTATTATTATTATTGAAACCAAATTCTTATCATTGTGAAAAATATAATGGTTAAAAAATATATATTGTAGTTCTTTTTAGCCACACGGGGTTATCATGAAGCCAGCATATATCCAGATTTTAATAGCATTAAATAGAGAAGAAAAGTGAGATGTAAAAAAATCTGGTTCCTATTTCAATGGAAGTGTAAAACCAGTCTTCCAAAGGACTGAATACATACCTTGTGTAATACATCTTCTGGTGTCAGAGTGATGGCATCTTATCAAGTCTAAATAAATACTGGTCGTCAATGAAGACCATCCGTCCTCGCTCTTTTCATCCCGAAATCCCAAAAAGTCTTTCTCTATTACTACACATCCTGCCAGCTTATGATTAAACATGTAACAAATTCGTTATTAGTCCTCCGAAGGACAGGTTACATGCACACTTCCAAGGATTTGGGAATCAAAAGTGTAGAGAATTTGATGTCACGAAGTTTTCTCCCTATTGACAGTAGCAATCATTTACTACCTTTGTGACATAACGCTATTTTATCGAAAATGATTGTAAAAAATAACAGGCGCCATGATTCGTTCTACATGTTAATTGCTGTTGGCTAGGGACCCCTTATGAAGCGCTTTGAGCACGTTAAATGGATATTACATCTCAAGTTTGTTAATTAAAAATCATTTTGGGTTTAATGAATAATATATTGTTTCTCACTCCTAGATCATACCGTATTCAGTCCTGATTCTATTTGAAAAACTCCCTGGAATGGCCGGGCTGTTTCTCGCTGCTCTCTACAGCGCCTCACTCAGGTGAGTATGTGCAATAAAAGGAAATACAGGATGTCGATAAAGTCTTTCTCTGATTTCAAAGACTCATTATTCTAAAACTGTTATAGATATTGCATCTGTGTTCATCCATCTTCTAAGTAAAAGTCATATATTTATGCCCAATAGTCATTAACTCGCATTACATCATAAAATTTACAAAATTCAACATTAACTTATAAGTCATCATTTTTCTCCCCTATTTTGTCACAACAAGATCTTGACAGCCTCAAAAGTCTTGCCCAGGACCGTGACCAGTGGAAAAAATTAACAACATGGATGGAGAGAGCAGATATACTCATAGACTATGACTGAATCACACATTTCTCAGCAAGCGTCATTCGGACTGCGAAGCTTACTACTACTACTACTACTACTACTACTACTACTACTACTACTACTACTACTACTACTACTACTACTACTACTACTACTACTACTACTACTACTACTACTACTACTACTACTACTACTACTACTACTACTACTACTATTTCGGATTGGCAAAAGTACGACACAAAACCATTTGCTGTAATGTAAAGGCATGAAACAAAATCGTCAAAGTTAGCTCAACAAACATTCACATAGCCCAGTTTGCAGACCATTAGAGGAAAACGACTTTTTAAAAATTAGGATACCGTGATCTAAATTCGCTGAGACACGATTGATCACACTCTCGTCAAGCAAGCGATTTTTTGTCGAACTCTTGCTATTCCGAAATGGAAGGAGAGAAATATAAGGTCTTTTAAGTTTATGTTGATTCAAGTAAATTTGGTGATGTAATGTGGGTATATGGCTGATGAACATAAATGTATGGATTTTTCCAAGAAGAAGGTGAAAACAAGATGCCAATATAACGGTTCACTGGCTTAAAACTATCAACAAAAACAAAAGTACGTTTGACTAAATGTTATGTCTGGTCCACATTCCTATATGCCCGTGAAACATGGGCCATAACGAAGGAGATGGAAAGAAAATTGATGTTGAGATGTGGGTATTCCGAAGAATTCTGAGAGTACAATGGACTAGAAAGAAATCAAACATTCTGGTTCTTATTGATGCAGACCAAAGATCCAGAAAATTGTTGGCAGAAGTTAAAATGAGAAAACTGACCCTATAATGGACACATTCGGAGACACAACAACATCCAAAAATTAGTGCTAGAGGTAAAAGTAGCTGGCAGAAAGGCACTAGTCAAACCAAGGAAGTCCTGGATAGGAAATGTGGAGGCAACAACTGGCAAATAGATAATCGACTGCTCGGTAATGGCCCTTGAGCATGAAGAATTGCGCTCCATGACATTCAACCTCTGTAGGGAGACGGAACTCCGGTAAGGTAAGGTAACGGTTTAAGAATAATGTCTTTGAATTCAGGGAAAGACTTTATGGACCCTCTGTACAATAGAAATAGAAATCGTTGGAGGTCACGGGAATTCAGTTGGTGGAGCAATCGCGTTAGAGGCAAAGGGACCAGGTCTTAAAGCTGTATGCTGGCACAATCGACCGACTGTTGCAGCCTCATCGGCCTTCCTGGACCCGTTTTCATGAACGAGGACTAGATTTGGTAATTGACTAGTCTATCTAGTAAATGACTAGCTAGTCTTAAGCCCAAGCGAAGTAAGTGTCTAAAAAAATCGGATGTCATGAACGCTTTCTAGTCTCGGACTAGAAGTGCGCGTTGTAAGTAGAGTGACTAATTCCACTATTTGTGCGGGTAACATCACCTCTCCACAACACAAAGGCAGGTTAAGATACATCAACTTTCATACTTACAACGCAAATGATTTTCATAGAGGAAATTGCAACACACGTGATATTGACTGTCGACTGTTATAGACTACAACGATGTTAATTGACTATGGTCTGTCAATTCTATATTCAGAACATTGGCAGTTTCATTGAGACTACGAACACCGAGATTGAAACTCAAAGAAATTGAACCAAAAAATAAAACAAAACAAAAACAAATAATTACACAAAAGAGAAAGTGTGTTCTGATTAATCACATTATTTCAGTCAAATGCAATGTCAACAGAATAACTTTTGTCTCCACTATACTTTCTAATAATTTTTTGTTGTTGTTCTTGATTCTTTGACACAAACCCTTCGATTTCGGAGTCTCTCGTTCACTATCAACTCCGAGCCTATGGATTCACTTTTTTGTTGTTTTTTACTTACAAAAATATGTACCTTCGACGATCTGCATTTGTCTTATAGTTTTCTTTTCGAAGCGAAGCGCACTCAATCTAAAAATAGCTTCTATCTTGTCGACGCTATGACGTCACCCAGTAACTAGACTTAGACTAAAATATGAAGTCATGCTTCGGCAAATGACTAAAAATTAGTCCGAAGGTGCCGTGCTTTTAGTCCCGAACATGCTTAATCAGCTCACATTATGAAATCCGATTTTTAAAAGTCATTTACTAAAGTCAGAGATAGGTACAGTGCAACCCCGATGTAACGACATCCGTTATAGCGACATTCCCTGTATAACGACATGGTACTCAGGTCCCATTTTATTTTACTATATATCATTAGTAATAAAAACCCCTCTATAGCGACGTACATTTCAGCAAAACCCCTGTATAACGACATTTCTGGTCCGACAAACCTTGAAGGTGTTTGTCTACCATGAAATTGTTCGTAACTATTACAAGTGGTATCTTCCATTCTATGTATGTTGTCTACTCGTAATAAGCCCAGAGCTAGTTCTTATTGTAGCCACTGAAAACGCTTCTTTTTCAGCCAATCAATAGTCACATTTGTACAAAACCGCAGCCAATCAGAAGGCTCGCCTTTCACCCAATGAATGCCTGTGACAGGTCAACACTGGACTGTTTATAAATCCTTTGTCCACTCTCCATTCATTGCCGGTCCCAAGCCCGGATAAACTACAGAGGGAAAATGAAAAAGTATACATTCACTACACAAGACCCAAAACACCTCCTGATATACACACAGAGGAAACCTCTCTGTAACGACATCCCTCTATAACGACACGTTTTCCCGGTCCCGACGATGTCGTTATATCGAGGTTGCACTGTAGTCAGAGACTAAGTGCTAGTCCGCGACTGGGCATCCTTTGAGTTTGGGACCCAAATTGGTGACGTATAGAATAACATAGTTTTATTTACTAGAATTTCCGGATCTCCTCTACACAAACTCTCACATTTGACTGTTTTTAAATCTCCCCACAGTACTGTGTCATCAATCCTCAGCGGCCTGTCAATCCTTGTAACTGAAGACTTGCTCGAATCCAGATTGAAAAACACTTCGGATAAACGGGCCACTTTCTACGCCAAAATATCGGGTATGTGAAATTAAATGACTTTAATGCCCTACTGATTAGTATTCGACGGATAAATAAATGAATTCAAAATGAAATTCGTTTTATTCACCACTAAGGGGAAATTTGGGTTTTGGGTCTTTTCCACATGAAGACTGGAATAACCCAAGAGTGAGCCGCAGTGATGCGCCGTAGTGTCACACATCAATAGTAAATTAGCAAAAGAAACAAAAAGTGCGAAGTCACAGCTGCCTAGCAACGGCTCTTTTGGTTCCACACTCAGTAGAAATAATCAAACAGTTATTTATTTTTTTTACTCCTAAATCGCTAGTCGTTAAAAAAAATTGATCGAATTTTACTTCCTTCTGTGTCTTACACCTGTTGTGGACAGCACTCGGAGAGGGAGGTCTGTCGGTTTTACCAAATTCAAATTTTGGTTGCTGTGAGTGTGGTGACAGATGTTAAGAGGAAGTGACGTCACGATTAAGGAACCCTATTTATATCTGTTACAAATTCGTGTAAAAACACACATACACACACACACACACTATGATTTCGATTTGTAGAAAGTATTTTATTACTACTTTAACCATCATTGAATCATCATCATCATCATCATCATCACCATCATCATCATCTATTCACTATCATCATCATCATCAGAATTACATCATCACCATCAACATGATCATCACCACCACCATCATCATTATCATCATCATCATCACCGTCATCATCATCATCATCATCATCATCACCACCACCACCACCACCATCATCATCATCATCATCATCATCATCACCACGATCATCATCATCATCATCATCATCACCATGTATTACTACTATTTTAAAAATCAATTACGTAATAAACCTTAACTGTTTTAATTCCTATTCCAGTGGTTTTTCTAGGCCTCAGTGCGTTGATATTTTGCTTCATCGTCAGCTTCGTAGAAGGACCTTTGACCCAGGTAAACCTGACACAGACCTGCTTACTTCAACATTTAAACATTCGTAGATTTTAAGAATATTAAAATGGTAGACTATGATTAGCTTTATAGGTCAACTTACTTACTTACTTATCGGAACCAGCGACCACCTGAGCTCTAGCCCTTCGGTCTTGTGCCATGACGTAGAAGTTAGACGTCTTTTGTAGTTGTTCCAGGTGACTATAAAGTTTGTTACTGATGCTTGGATTTGGTGGAAGGAATGTGCATCTCAGGTCTTCAAGAGGTTGACATTCAAGCAAGTTTATAGGTCAACAATTTACCCCCACGATGAAAAAACAACAACTTCAAAATCTTTTGAATTATGTAATCTGGTACCAAACTTTTATTTTCATTAAGTTATAATGACTTAGAAATGCTGGTGAGTTCCTGAAGTTGGAGCCAAAAATGTTGTTCGCTGAAGGAGGGTTTTGAGCCCGAAACGATCCGTGGTATTTTGTTCTTTCTTGAAGCTGTTATATTTATTACTTTTTGCAGGTCTGTATCTATTTTCTATTCAATTTCAGATCGTCAACAGTGTGATATCCTCGACTACTGGGCCTTCGGTTGGCATATTCTATCTAGCCACGTTCTTCCCATCAACACACTCCAAGGTAAGCACTTTTGAAACAATACAAATACAATTACCATGTGTGTGTGTAAGTCATGATGGTGGCTACGTTCAGAGCCATTAGACCCAATAAACGGAGTCCATCCTGGTTTCTATAGTATGAAACAGACAATAGCAATTTGTTACACTTCGGATAGAGCGCTAGTCTATCTGTCCGCCATATGTCAAAAAACTGGAAGGCAGCAGGGATAGGCGGAGTATATCCCGATATGGTGACGCATTTGGGCCCTCAAAGTAAAGTGTGGACCCGTCTCCAGAGTACGTACTCAGAGCGTACTCAGCGAGGATGTCACCTGACTCAAGGTCTACTTCCACAAGTGGTACCTGAAGATGAACACCTCGAAAACCGTGGCCATTGCATTTCACCTGTGTTATTCAATCCTCTTGTGAGTAAATTGTCGATTTTTAAAGTTAACTATAGTGACTACGATTTTTTACATCCTAAAAATGAGGAATTTTTCATTTTCAAGTTGGCAGGTCTGTCACGGTGAACTGGAGCGCAGGCTCTCGTGAAAAATGTAAACAGATATAATAAAAAATGTTCATAATTGTTTGTGTGTGTGTGTGTGTGTGTGTGTGTGTGTGTGTGTGTATGAGTGTTTGTGAGTGTGGCTCAGCCAAAGTATTTGTAATTTAAGCGCTTAGAGTCTGAAATCTCGGAGCTATAGCGCTATATAAGTTTTCAGCATTATTATTATTATCATTATTATTATTATTATTATTATTATTATTATTATTATTATTATTATTATTATTATTATTATTATTATTATTATTATTATTATTATTTATTATTATTATTATTATTATTATTATTATTATTATTATTATTATTATTATTATTATTATTATTATTATTATTATTATTATCAAAAATTGGGCAAGGGGGGGGGGGGGGGGTGGGTGTTCTTGTATTTTTCTTTCTTGCGTTGTCTGTCAGTGTTTCATACACACTTTTTCAGATTTCTATCTTAAACACGTTCTTGCTCCCTAGTTTCTCAATTTGATGTTTTCAAAAATACAAGGGAATTGAAACATGTTTCATTTCAGGGCGTTTTCATTGGAGTTCTCATCGGAATTGCAATGTGTTCTACCTTTACAATGGGAGGTAACTTTAGCGGAGATGTGAAGAAAACCCCGTTCTTGTCCTTGGGTAACCATTCTTGTC
>NC_088370.1:1226207-1251812 GCF_034508935.2 Berghia stephanieae
GCTGTTCTGCCATGTCTTGCTCGTCGTATGCTGTTGCAGGCTGTCCATTGTTTCCTTGTCAGTGTTCTAAAGCCTGGCAAGGTTTGTTTAAAAAACAAAACAAGTTAAAGAAGTTGTATCAAATTATATCATGAGACGTGTTTTGGTGTTTTTTTTCTGCTTAAAGGTATTGGGAATGATTGTAGTGGAATAGACATTAAGTCAACTTCTGCTTAAAGCCAACACCTCTTATTGATCCCAAATGTCCTGTTCTTTATCCAAGTGTCTTCTATTGATATAATATGTAAAATCAACCAGTCTCTCTGGTCTGACGGTATTGGTTTAACAGAAATCCACTGTATCAGTGTGAGTCTTGGATTATGTTTTATGCTTTAAATGACTAAAAAAATGGCCAAGAAAATACAAGAAAAAAAAACCCCAAACATCCACTATCCACGAGGATGGGTTTTTTTCTTGTACTTTTCTCTCTTGTTTTGTTTGGCACTGTTTCATACACTTTTTCAGATCTTTATCGTACACAAGTGCATGGTCTCTAATGTAAGAAAATGGTATAGCCTACTCAAATTCTAGAATTACAATTAAAACACCCAAGAAAAAGAGTAAGACAAAGAAGAACTGCGATCAAATAGGGTATGTAGATTCCAAAAACATACCATCAATGTATTTAATTTGAGATCACTTATAAGTCTCATCCGGAAAACAGCGCAAGATCCAACAAAGAGGAATGCACTGAGTCAACAAGAGTCACTAAGAGTCAACACTGCGGGGCCAGAAAAATTGGTTGATTTTAACCAATGTTGACTTACCCAGCATCAATGGAACACGCATTAGATAAATAATTGAAAATTGGAAGCAGAAGTGGACTTACTTTATGAGTATTACGCAAAACAAATAAAACAATAACGTGCTATAACATGATGAAAGGCAGGGTAAATACAGGTTTGTATTCATAATTAGATAGTAACATTGCCTATTAGATGAAAGACGATTTCAGTGAAGTGGATATCAATATAAAGAAAAAAAATCAAGTGAGCAGAGATGAAGTCCCAGAATAAAGCATAGAAAATAAACAGTTACTGTTATAGTCAACTTCTGCGTTGAAGTCAACACTTTCTGTTGATCCAAATTTTTAAGTTATCTAAGTAGGTTCCATTTTTGATAATGGATAAAGTCAACCTTGCTTAAAATCAACAGATCTTTCTGGACCCACAGTGTTGGCTTTATCAGAATTCCACTGTATATCGTATAAGCAAAAAAAAAAAAAAAAAAAACAAAAAAAAACGAAAAAAAAAAAAATGAAAAAAAAACAAAAAAAAAAAAAAAAAAAAACAAACAAACAAAAAAACAAACGACATTTTCCAACAACTTTAAAAAATAATTTTACACTGAGGTCTTTTTCTTAGTGTTGAAACGTTACAGGAATGACCTGACACGGGCTAGCATCTATTTTCTCATTGTTTGGCTCTCAATCCAAACTCTGTATATATATATATATATATATATATATATATATATATATATATATATATATATATATATAGACATATACATACATACATATAATATGTTGGTTTTAGACATTTTACAGCGCTATCGACACCTTTAGATCATTTCAGCACGGGATAAAAGTGGTGGTTAGGAAAAAAGTTATAGCGTAGATCTAAATCTGAAAAACATAAAATAAAAAGTACAAACAAAAGAGGACTGGTTTAATAAGTGAATAGAAGATTCCACGAGCAATCTAAAAATGTGATATTACCAATAAGTCTCATCCAGGTACAAGCAAAGAATCCCGTTATAAAGGAAACAACCAAATGTTTACAAAGTACAATATGATTCAAAACTAAAACAGTAAATACTGTATAACAGGAAAATATGATTTACAGTGAAAAAAAAAGGAACAATACATATGACTGCCTCTCTGGCATCTAAAAAATCCCTGCCAGGCCCCCCCCCCCTCCCACCTCCCGAGAATGTAAGACTCATAGAGAGTGTTAAGAAAAACACAGATTGCTAATCCTGGATCTCTCCATTTGCCTCAAAAAACAAATCCTCATGTACTGTTTGGGTAATGTCAGGCCATGTGTCAGAGACACCAAAAACCAAACAAATAAGGTTGTCTTAAAAAGTCAAAGGATGCCTAGTCATCCTTAAATTTTCGTTTTACTGCACATTTGTAATTTACCTCTGTATGGTATATTCTAAAACAAGGTTCAACGTGAAGCCCGACATCGCAGTCTGGGCATTCATAACGCGAGAACCTGCGGCTTCCGGGCTCTGAACAAACAACACACGTACGCTGTGGATTCTGTCTCTTTCCATTTGGTTTGGGCAAGATGGATCTGGAAAAGTGACGCGCAGTTAGGCGGAAGAGGGATGAGCTACCGACGTCACCATGGTGGATATAAGGGGAGATAAGCATTGGGGTCAGCTGAACCAACTGCTTTACAAGAATTCTCTTGAAGAAGGCATGACTCAATTTTCTCTTTGAATTTTCCTTGAATAGAATGTAAGAATTCAATATTCCGAGCGTTAATAATTTGAAAAAAGCCTTCTTCCACCATTTAAATGTTCTTCTCTTGAAAGCTTGACTTCTAGCCATCTGATTACTTCTGCCGACACTTGTCATATATTTGTTATAATCATTGACAGCTGAGAGTGAGATGATATCCTCTCCCACGATGGGATCCTTCTTTCCAGTAGCCACCCAATTGTCATTATGGGCCGTTGTTAAGATGTTCACTTCTCCCTTGTCGTAGAGACGAATCAGGTTAAGAGTTCCGTTCGTGACGGTACTGGGAGAGTCGCTCTCGGAAAGTTTAGGGAGCATTTCTTTTGAGGGTCTATTCTTTACATTCAGTTTCATGGTTCCACATGCATACGTGTGACTGTTGTAAAGATGCATAAAAAGATCAGGGCTCGTGAAATAGTTGTCTACATAAAGAACTCTACCACAACCTTGGTATGGCGAGGTGAGGCGCTCGACAACATCAAAGCTAACCCTACGAGGCGACGAATCCTTCTTCCCGGTATACACCTCTATGTTGCAACAATAACCATTGCTGCTATCACACAGCATAAACAATTTGATCCCTCGTCTCTCAGGCTTTTGACCATTGTTGACTTTTTTGAATGGTAACGGACCTCTCCAGGCCACCATAGCCTGATCAACAGCGATGTGATTACCAGGTATAAAAGCCCTCTGGAAATTATGAGTAAGTTGCTGAATAAAGTTGTAGATCTTGAAAAGAGGATTTTTGCCTGAATCAGAGAGAGCCAGACTGTTGTCGCATAGATGCAGAAATGACAATATGAGACAGAAACGGTCCCTCCTCATTACTGCCCTGAAAAAAGGTAGAGAAAACAGTTCGTCCAGGCTCCAGTAGTCCTCTATGTCGTCAATTAAAATCAACCCCATCATGATGATGAGGCCGAAAAAAGACCACATTTCATCCCTACTGACATCTGTCCACTTTCTAAATCGAGAAGTTGGTGCGAGCTCCATGACTTTCAAGGTTTCTGCTGCATATCTGAAAATATGGAAAGAGTAATAAAGCTAAAGTATTTTAAAATCCAATGAAAACATCAACATGGTGCTATAAGCGAAAATAGAATGTTCTAGTACTGGAAGTAATCAATCTCCCGCTATCGAAATAGACGAGGTATTTCACAAAAAATATGGCAAAGTCATCTAGCAATATTTTAAAAAATAATAACAAAATAAAAGAAAACTAAAAATATATATTTGTAGGTATTATTATTATTTGATATAGCGCCAGTATCCACAAATAATGCTCAGAGGTGCTTTGCAATAGTTTTTTTTTTAGTATCATACATGTTCATTCATTCGACCACAAAATCACTACAACAGTCACACACATATCTTGTTCGAAATTCACATAGAATCACGATAAGCAGAATAAAAAAGATTGGTTTTTAGATGCCTTTTGAAGACTGGTCGACTTTCACATTGTCGGTTTTAGGTGGTAAAGAATTCCATACGATTGGAGCCGAAAATGCAAAACCACGCTCAGCAAACTTTGTTCTCTGGATGTTTTCCTTCATTAGCAAAGAACTGCCGAATTGCAAATATCGAGTTGGTTTATAGTCGAGGCATTCGAGGTATTCAGACGATGTATGGTGAAGGCAATTGTAAGCAAAACATGCGATTTTTTGTTTTATTCTTTTCTCTATGGGAAGCCAGTGTAGTGACTTTAGGACCGGTGTTATATGGTCCCAAGGCTTTGTCCTTGTAACTACATGTATATGAGCAGATTTGCTTTGCATCAACTGTAGTCTGTTCAGTGATGTTTTTGGTAGGCCATACAGCAGAGAGTTACAATAATCCAAGCGGCTGGTAACAAGGGCATGGATAAGCCTTTGCATGTTTCGTCATCAATAAAAATTTGCATTCTGCATATCATTTGGAGAGCGTTATGAATCGCCTGACAGCACTTTGTTATGTGTGCGCGAATGTCTAGGTGAGTGTCAAAAAAGAAACCAAGGTTTCGAACGAGACTGGAATTTTTAATAACAGATTCGCCAAAGGACAGTTGGTCAATGAGTATATCCTTTCCCGTCCTATTGAATACAATCAGCTCAGTCTTGTCGTTGAATTTAAGCTTGTTGTTTGTCATCCACGCTTTAACGTTATCTAGACATGATGCGAGTCGCTCTTTCTTCGATATTTTTTTGATGAAATGGGAGTGTAAAGCTGGGTATAACCGGTGTAGAGACGATGACTGAGACAGAAGGTCGGGATGATGTTGCTTAAGGGCTTTGTATACATTGTGAAAATATAAGGGCCAAGCACTGAACCCTGTGGAACGCCAAATTGCAGATTTAGTTGGTGGTGAAAAGGGATCATTTATGAGAATGCGTTGTGACCGATCTCGTAGATAGCATGAAAACTATTCTAGAGCTTTGTCTCCAATTCCAAAGAGCCTCTCTGCATTCGACCTAGTAGTATTGCATGATCCACAGTGTCAAACGCAGCACGAGGTATGTATTTTGTGTATGTGTATATAATATTTATATATATAGTTTAAAGTTTCGTTTTTATAATATGTACTATTGATTATGAAGCACCTACGAGCATTTAACAATTGAAGTGGGCGCTGAGGGAGAGAGAGAAAGAAAGAGAGAGAGAGAGAGAGAGAGAGAGAGAGAGAGAGAGAGAGAGAGAGAGAGAGAGAGAGAGAGAGAGAGAGAGAGAGGATTGACGATAATGAATGAGCATGCATTGAAACAAATCACTTACATTCATTCTATTTTACTCTGAATGAAGAAAAATGAAAACTTAAGTCTTTCTGTTTTTGCTGACTTCAAGAGAGATTGGGTGGAATGACTCTGGTGATTGTTGCGTCGGTTTGGAATCATATAATCATAGCAATTTAAACTCGCGTATAGGGCATCGTGTGGAGACGGCTGAGGACAGATCCTGATTTTCTTATTCGTTGTTAGTCGATCGTTTAGGTTCGGTGTACGTTATCGTTAAATTGCTATTAATTCACGGCCAAACGTTTCAGCACTACGGATGACGCCATTATTGATGATAATTTATCTCCATGGCTAGGCAAAGATTTTGTCACAATTACTACATAAACATATCGCATACAAATTTTGAAAACCTACAGGAGATTTTTTAAAAAAAAGTTAGATAATAATACAGTGGTCTCGTTACGACACCTAACACCTCTATTAACAAAATGTGATCATCAAAGGGACAGTCTTGATTGATGATTAGTTATGATGGCCACACACATAGTGACAGCTTGAGCACTCCCTTCCCTTTTACCCTGCTTCCACCACTGTGACAGCGTCATAACAATAAGTGGACAATATGCCAATCCCTACCCCCCCCCCCCCCCCCCTCATAAATGGCCCAGCCATCCAATTGTTATCACCTGAAATTTTAGGACAGACGTGCATTGCCCGTCCATCATTTAGGGGTCCGTTGTTAGGTGTGAACCACAGGTTATTCACAGAGCATTTTGGTGATTTCTGAGCAAGTTATCGGGGTGGCGCCTGTAGTATGTGGAATTTCATCCAAAAATTGTTTCGCCCCGACCCCCCCCCCCCCCCCCACTCCCATGTGTTTATAGTAATTTATAGCTAGATCGTGCTTATAAACAGAGACCACTCTACTAGGAATTCTCTTTTAAAAGAAAAATAAATAAATAAAAAATAAAACGATATGTAACTGGTAAACGTCCATTTGGCCCTCCAGCAGGGAGATGATAAATGGCCTAGTGGCTGTGACCCGATTTTTTGGACTTTTGAGTGATGTGTCTCAGAAAAAGTTCCATAGATTTTTTGTTAATGGATGGATTTTAATGATTTATGTCTCATTTTATTCAGGAGGAATTACTCTATCGTTTGGTGTAGTTTATTTTTAAATCAATGACAATTTAGTATATCTTTTGATTGTGTATAAAATAGGGTATAATTTAGCTTTGGATAATTAAAAAACGAGAAATTGGTAAATCAAAATTTCATGATGGCACGTTGGGTTAACATCTTAACTTTTAAATAAAATTAAATTCAGGGCAAAGCTGTATACCGCATCCATGAAATTCGTTCCAGCAAAATCCTTACTCAAAATCTTAGCGGCCATTTTAGGCCAGTTTTGAAATCCAAATGGTGGTTACTACCGGAAATGCAAGAATTCCAGGTCACAAAGTCCGTCAGTAAATAACAAAGGCAAGTAGAAGACCATTTTTCAGCCTTTAAACTAACATAACTTTTCTTCTGATAATCTGATTTTCACAATTTTGATATCATTAGAATCGTGTTGTAAAGCACTTTATAATGATATAGGTTTCATTGAACTCAACCCAATTTGAATTTTTTACCAAAGTACCTGTCACTTGCAACATTACTTATCAGAAGCAAAAGGTTTTTTTTTCAAGAATAAACAACAAGAAAGGATTTTGATTTTGTTTAAGATAATCAAAAATCAAATAAACTCACCGATTGGTTTCAACGACGATGAGGTCCATCATCTCGTCAGTTACCATGCACTTAAAGTAATCCATTGGTGACGCAGTCTCGGCATCCAGGCCCAGGTCTGTCTGCAAGCCGTGAGTGCCAAGGAAAGGTATACCTTCAGGAGTGGTGCAACCCTTTCTCCATTCATTATTAAATGTTGAAACATAATCATCATACTTGTCCTTATCAGCATCATCATCGCAGACATTTTCAATGTAAAGGAAAACACAGTCTCTATGTACAGGTTCGGTCTTCTTTGATATGGTGGGTACGATCTCCTCTACGTCTGAGTCTTCTTCGACTTCGCTATCTGGATTCTCAACAAATTCAGTTATGAAAGGTGATGATGAACTTTCCCCATTAGCAATCAGCTTCCTCAGATCCTCCTGACTTGTGACATCAAGCATTTGATTGAACAATTCATCCATGATACAATCATTGGAAACACATTGCATAGATTTACAATTTTTTGCAGAAGTGGGGATTCAAATTTTGTAATGACCGCGATTGCCGGCTGCTGAGCAAATCTTACTCCAAAGCCAAAGAAGTCGATATAATAGTTGGTTGGTAAATCATGAAAATATTATCTTTATCTTATATTTATTATAATTTTAAAGATTTTATGAAGCATATTATTGCTTTCATTTTGACATTTTATTTTAAAAAATACTTTTCCCCCCTCTCTTTGTGGCAATTCTGTCAGGCATCTTCTTTGTCGCCAAATACGATATTCAATATCGATATAAATTAATGACAAACATATAACATAGAAACGATTGAGACATTGAGTATGCTCCGGTGTATGGGGTGAATTTTTAATTCAGAAAAGTGAGTGGAGCAGGCACTCATGTTGGTAACAACAAGATATGAAGTGAGTAGAAAAGTGCCAGAAGACAATAGAGAATACAATTTTTTTAAGCTTAACTGCTGGTCAAAATTATTTTCGCGATGGTGGTGAACGAATCGGCGATCTCAAGAAGTGGGTGAGAGAGGGATCTAGAAATGTATGATTATTCGTGGTATTGACTTATCGATGTTGTCACTGTCAAATCAACCATCCAATTTATCTGTGGTTGGTTACCCGTGGCAAGAATGATATATAGAATCGAGTGTCAAGTGAGACTTCGCGCATACTCAAAATCTGATTTGTTTTATAGGTGAGCATGAGACGATACGGATGCCAGGCAAAGCATTAAAAAACAACCAACAAACCTAACAAAAACAAAATAACCCCCCCCCCCCAAAAAAAAAAAAAAAAAAAACAAAACAAAAAACAAAAAAAAACAAAAAACAAAAACAAAAAAAAAACAAACAAAAAAAACGCAAAAAACCCCCAAAAAACAAACAAACAAACAAACAAAAAACCAACAAAAAAACAACCCACCCAAGCTTGCCTCGAATTAGGATCGAACGACAGAGGTTGGCCTGATTTAATGCTTATAATTATAATATATTCTGAAGGTTCATTTTTGGTATTTTCAGAAAAAATGATTTGGCATTTAGACGAGATTGACGGCAGGACTGCAATACTGCTGTTTGCCAAAATTTCCATCAACCATACTCCTCTCTGTCAACCTACTTTCACTTTCTCTGAAGCTGATCATCTTCTCGAAATAACACTAATATTAATATGCATCACAAAATACAAACAGAAGGTAATTAGAGACGAAGAGAGACCTTCCGTAAGCTTCTCGTGCTAAATGAAACAAGACAGACCTTCCGAAAGCTGTTGCGCTTGCATTTCTTTCAATTTGTATTTTCACCGTGGATCTTTTGTCATTCTCATTCTCATTCATGGACGTCATGGTCACTGGTCATGTGTTTATTTTTTCAATTTGTGTCATCATTCTAGCTAGAAGAAGCATTTTTAAAACTCTAGAGCAAACCTCGATGGATTTTTGAAAGTTTAAAATTTTCTAATCTGACCATTGTTTTGATTCTCGGCCGCCATTTTGATTTGTGAAGAATTGAAAGGGGAGGCCTTCCGAAAGGTCCTACCTACATCTCCAGTATTCTTTTTAAAAAAAATAATGTTCTAGTAGGGGGTTTGGGAGACGGGGGGGGGGGGGACTCTTTTATTAATGTTCTAGTAGGGGGTTCAGGAGGGGGGAGACTTAAAAAAAAAAAGTTTCCCCCTCCCAAACCCCCTATAGAACATTATTAAAGGAAGTGTCAATTGCCAAGGAGTGAGTCCTTGGTAGTTGACGTTCACATAACTGCCAAAGAGTTAAATTGGAACTCTTCAGCCGCGAACAGCAATCTTTCACAGATCTTTTCACTCATTCGTTCATTGTCATTCAAAAGTGGACAGTCCTCAAGCCGGTCTAAAATGGCATTCGTTTTCAATTTTTACAAACGATTTATCGTATCAAAAGAACAATCACTGTTGTTTTAGGATCCAAACCTATGACACAGTGGAGAAGACGAATAAAAGAACGAAATGGCAAATCCCTGAGGAATATAAATATACACAAGATGCGGTTTTGTCTGCACCCATTTCGGTGAGCGTAGATACCGTGGACCGGGTATCAAAAGCAACACAAAGTAAGTTTATTTTATTTTTATTTTGAAATATAAAGTTAACTTTAAATGGAAACTGTTGATTCACTTACCTCATTTGATCCATTCTAAAGACGAAAATAAAACCTTTGTGTCTTCAAAACGCCACTTTCGCTTGTTAAAAAAATCATAAAAAATATGAAGGAGCAAAATTTTGAAACCATTTTGCTACTACAGCTCCAGTAAGAGTTGATCTATCAAAAACAGCCACTATAGTCACCAAATCTCAATTAGATTTTGATCTATTGTGTTTCCCATGCAGAAAATGCTCTTCCTGTCATTATTATGTTTTCCGCCTCATTACAAATTAGAACGTGGAATTTCCCTTTTGTGAGTAGTTGTATAACTGGTCATATGGACACCTGCCAGTTTCAAGTATTGTTCTTGCAAGTTTAGATTAGGTATTTGTCACTGATTTTTTTTTTTTTTTAAGAGGGTAGCATATATTATATCATATAGTTATGATATATAAACTAAAGTTGTGCTACAATATAGATAGGAATTAATAATAAAATTTTTATATACATTGGTCCTTTTCTGAAGCTTTATAACAGTTAAGGGTGAAACTCCATTTTGAGTTGACTTGAATCATATTGATTTATCTGAGCCTGTTTTAGTTGTTACTTTTTAAAAAAATATTTATTTTTTGGTATGTTTTGGACCCCTACACGTGGCATCTTTTTATTATTATTATTATTATTATTATTATTATTATTATTATTATTATTATTATTATTATTATTATTATTATTATTATTATTATTATCATTATTATTATTATTATTATTATTATTATTATTATTATTATTATTATTATTATTATTATTATTGTCATTATTATTATCATTTATTATTATTATTATTATTATTATTATTATTATTATTATTATTATTATTATTATTATTATTATTATTATTATTATCATTTATTATTATTATTATTATTATTATTATTATTATTATTATTATTATTATTATTATTATTATTTATTAACAGATGAAGAGCTGTTTTTTGGTTGACTGATCAAATATTTTTTTCCTACTTTAGATCCTCGGCTACAGGCTGTAAAGTGTTTCTACACTTGGCCTATGATTATGTCTTGAGAGACCTTGTGGTTAGGAAGCAATTCCTAGACCATAACCACCCAACCAACCCTAATACATACGCCCATGAGCTTAGAAATAAGAGGCTAACCCCTGGACAAAGACAAGAGTTAAATAAAGGTATTCTTGCTGCTGTAATGTCTCGCGTTTAATAGTAGGAACCAAATTAGTATCCGTCTAATTATGTACTATTAGTACTGTGGCTGGTCAAATGATTATTATTTCATATTCAGATCGTTTAGCTGAAATTTGTATGTTCTTTTAAAATGAATTTGGCCATAGGAAAGCAAAAATTATCAAATATATGTGCAATTGAATTTAATTTAAGAATTTTTTTTTAGTATTTTTATTTGTGTGTTTATGTGCGGCTATGTGGTCAAGTTGTATGACACTCTCACCTTCAGTTCAAAATGTCTTTATTTTGAGTGGCGCATAGTTCAGTCTTGGAAACGGCTCTTTACTCACAATCTCTGGCTGTTCATGCATTGGCATTGTCACTGTTTGAAATAAATTGTAAATATATCCTGACAGGTGCATTTCTTGTCCTAAATAAGTTTTAAAAAAAACAAAAAACGAAAGAAATTATCGACCATTATAAATAAATAAAACTCTTTTAACTGATCCACATTGTTTCTTTGTCTTTGAGCTGAATCTTTGACTTAAGACCTCAGTTTAGTGTCAAGGGATAAAAAAGATGAGTATTTATATAGCGAAATATCCACTAATGTGCTCAAAGACAAAGAAACATTGTGGATCAGTTAAAACATGTCTTTTGTCGGCTGTTTGTTGTCTCTCAATTTCTGATTTAAGACTTTCTGCTTTATTCACAGTTTACATTTTATCACGCATTACTTTACTCTCTTTTCAGGAAATTGTACAACTACAGCCAGTCAATGAAAAGTTGCTGAGTCTGCTTCGCAGCAAATGTGGGAAAGTTTTGACTTTGAGGGACGTTCGGCGTTTAAAATCCCAATGTGAGTTTCATTGTGAGTTAGCCACACCTTCTATCGATACATAATTATTATATACACTTGACATAGCGGGGATGGTGAATATTTTTACAAACCAGAATATTTTGAATTTGGAAATTAAGCAAATGGCAGATTATAAAGAATATTTCACAGGGTCGATGGTGAAAATGCTAGTTCATTAATTTTCAGAACAGAACATTTTTGTAACGACATGCCCTGCTTGAACATCACCATAATGTTTACATGTTATCTGTTAATGTCGGCATCAAACTCTGACAAGTCAACACTGTAACAACTGCCAATGATCGCACATTCGTCTCTGATGTAGGGGGGTCGATATTGCACTGGCTTCACATCTTTTATCCTACCCAATATGTTTTAGAGTATTAGTAATAATTTATTCAGTGCTTGTATCTTCAACTCGCCATGACTGCTAAGTTTGTGTCATTAGGGCATGGACACTTTTGTCATGCATTTTTTATGAGCCTTTTTTTTCCTCTTGAGTTTAGTATAATAATTTACTTGTTTTTATTAGCCATTTGTATATTTTTTGTCTTCAGTAGAGAACTCCAACCTTGGGAATGATGTCAAATCTCTTGGAGCAATATGGGAAGGTTAGACTTGTCCTGTCTGCCATCCATGATAAAGCCATCCCAGATATTGTCGCATTCAGCACCAGTGACATGTTGGAGACGTATCATCGGTTTCCTGAAATGATTTATATGGATGGTAAGTTATCCATTTACCGTGTAACAGTTCGTGACAAGAAAAATGAGAATCAAGATCTATTTTTGTCAAATCTCACAATAATGCTGTTTCCATGGAGACAGCTTGCAATGCCTTTGTATTGTTGAAAAGATTGGTTAGCTAAAATATCTAACTTATAATCTGTATAATCACCAGGTTACAGTAACAATGATGGTGTTAATGAGATCTTGTTGAACAGCCACTCTTTCTCTTGCATACCAGCCAAATCTTATGAATTTTTCGTACTTTTACGAATTTTAGACAAATTTCGCGGAACATTACGGATTTTTAATTCTCAGTTTTACTTGAATAATGATGATGATAATAATTACTGCTACTTCTACCACCACCACTACTACTGATTTCCTTGTCATATTACTAAAAATTGACATAAAAATTACTAAATTTGAAGTTTTTAGTTTGGCAGGTCTGCTCTTGAATTTAAGACCTATACATTAACAACAGCCTGATAGTAGTTGCAGTTTTCCAAATTGGGCCTACTACCTTATTTCAACGCATAGCGCCACCTGTTTAGACAAAGCCTTTTTTTTTCTCTCTCTCTCTCTTCCCCTATGAAGTATTATGTTTTCTCACAATTCATCAAAAACGATTGAGCAGTTTCTCTCTGTCTTGAATTTATGTTATTGGTGAGGATCTTCTACTATTAAAATCAGCAGCCTTTCATTATGCCTATGTAAACAAAGCCTATTTCTTTCTTTCCCTCAACGAGATTTATTCTTCTTCACGAATCTTCTTATAATGGAACGTTAAAAGCCCTTAACTTTTTTCCCTATTTTGATAAATGAAGTGTTATTTTCTATGGTTGGGAAGTCGCATGTGGCTTTGTAATTTAATTTTTACTATTTGTATAACGAAATGTTAGTTTGTGACACCTTGTGTAAGCTGCTTTGTGGAGTGAGATTGAATACATAGTATCTGGCCTATTTGCAATAATTTAAATCAAAATATTTTGATGTTGCAGGCAGTGCAAGGCAAGTCCTATTGTAGTAGGTTTTTGTGGATATGAAAATACTTCCTGGAGTAAATTTATATTGTTAATGGTAGGGATCTCTTAATTTGTTGTTTTGATTTTCGTGAACTATATCTTTATCCATAGATGTTTGTACATTTAATATTAGATTTAAGGTTATCCCAAGTTTCATTTTTTAACTTCTTCTTTTCTTTGTGACAATTTTTATTGCTTTATTTCTTTCTCAACTCTTTGACAAATGCTGCGATTCATTATAATCTTAATTTTTCATATATTTTTTCTCTCCCATTTTTTTGTCTTTCAGGAACATACAAGAAAAATAGAAGTGGATTTCCACTGTATTAGATAATGATTGAGAACAGCACTGATAAGGGAACGGAAGTATTTTATGCCTTTGTCAGATTGGAAACATCTGATATTTTAAGCAAAATGGAATCAATTTTTGTTGATTTTGTCGGGGATGTGTCTGACACCAAAGTTGCCATGGCGGATAAAGACCCCAATGAAATCAACTCTATTAAAGACCATTTTCCTGGGATAACAATAAACAGTCTTCTTTGTACCTTTCATGTTTTGAAAGCCATGAAAGCCAAACTTCACACAATTTTTATTCCACAGACTGACAAGAATTTACTTGCTGGGTTGTCTCATTGCCTTGTCACGACCATTGATGAGTCATGCTTCATCCAATGTCAAGGCCGGATTACAGCCGGATTAGTGAGGAATATTCCTCCTATCTACTGGCCCACTGACTAAACTGCACAGATATGTGGGCTCATCATAGGCGCTTAGATATGCTAACATTCATGAATGACACAAACAACAAGTGTGAGGGTGAGCATCAGCGTCTTAAGGTAATTCTTGATTCCTTCTCCTCCCTTGGGACAGCCGTGAAGGAACTGTTGTGCCACTCTTCTGTGCAACAGTCAAAGATTTTGACATCTGAGTGTTCCGGTGTTATCCCAGCCTGCATCAGTGTGTTCTGGTGTTATCCCAGCCTGCATCTGAGTGTTCCGGTGTTATCCCAGCCTGCATCAGTGTGTTCTGGTGTTATCCCAGCCTGCATCAGTGTGTTCTGGTGTTATCCCAGCCTGCATCAGTGTGTTTTGGTGTTATCCCAGCCTGCATCAGTGTGTTCTGGTGTTATCCCAGCCTGCATCAGTGTGTTCTGGTGTTATCCCAGCCTGCATCAGTGTGTTCTGGTGTTATCCCAGCCTGCATCAGTGTGTTCTGGTGTTATCCCAGCCTGCATCAGTGTGTTCCGGTGTTATCCCAGCCTGCATCAGTGTGTTCTGGTGTTATCCCAGCCTGCATCTGAGTGTTCCGGTGTTATCCCAGCCTGCATCAGTGTGTTCTGGTGTTATCCCAGCCTGCATCAGTGTGTTCTGGTGTTATCCCAGCCTGCATCTGAGTGTTCCGGTGTTATCCCAGCCTGCATCAGTGTGTTCTGGTGTTATCCCAACCTGCATCAGTGTGTTCCTGTGTTATCCCAGCCTGCATCAGTGTGTTCTGGTGTTATCCCAGCCTGCATCAGTGTGTTCCTGTGTTATCCCAGCCTGCATCAGTGTGTTCTGGTGTTATCCCAGCCTGCATCAGTGTGTTCCTGTGTTATCCCAGCCTGCATCAGTGTGTTCTGGTGTTATCCCAGCCTGCATCAGTGTGTTCTGGTGTTATCCCAGCCTGCATCAGTGTGTTCTGGTGTTATCCCAGCCTACATCAGTTGTTTCCAATTTGTCATTGGCTATAAATAGGCCCTTTACCACGGCTGTGACTTCACGTAATTACTGACCATCTACTGGGTGTGAGATTTGGTGTACATAGGTCTGAAAAAGACTGATGTACATTATATTTTCAATGAATATGTCTGTGTTTTCATTTCTTTAATCTTTTTATATTTGTCGTTTAGACCGTGTTTAAGATTATTGTCTTGTTTGTTTTTGTTTTCAATAAATTTTCAAATTGTCATTTATACCAATGTGTCATTTTGGTGGTTTTTTTAAAATTTGTAAGTTCTGGGTGGGGTTCCTGATCTCTCACAGTGGGCAGGGAGGCATTTATTGTGTCTTCTATCCCCCTATATCTGTTTTCCAACATGCTCTCTGACTTTGTCCTGGCCCTGCTTGTGTCTGAATGAGACTTTTAGGTGATCTCAAACTAAGTACACTGACTGATAGTGTGCGCTTGGAATCTACATCTGTTCCCTATTTAAACCAATTCCCCTTTGTCTTCCTTTTCTTGGGTGCTTTAATTGCACTTCTAGAACTTTTTGCTATCCCATTTTCTACCTTTTTACTATTGCTGATATAACTATGTAGACATGGATGAAGAAGACATTTTGGTGTTATTTCGAGGGGTGGGGTGAAGAACCTTCAAGGTGGGGGGGGGGGGGGGGGGGGGGGGTTGTTTGGAGCTTGTATTCTGACTTTCACTCTCAATGGGAATGGGTTTTCTGCAATTTGGAATTCACCCTCTGTTACATGATTAAATAGGGTGTCATTTTTCTCAGACTTCTGTGATCTCTAACTGATAATAATTTGTTCTTGAGGGAGAATGAGAGAACATGAGAATATTAATAGCCCTGTGGCAATATTATATCATCACTTGACAGTGAGAGATGGAACATTTAAAAAAAAGAGCTTTTATAAAGGGCAGTATCCACTAAACGTGCTCAAAGTGCTTTACAAGGGGTCCCTGACCAACAGCAACAAGTAAAATGTAGAACGAGACATGACGCCTGTTAGGCGAGACTACCATTTTTTTCCGACAGAGACAACCCTGTTAACGGCCAGATACTCATTTTACACCCAAGTGCGGTGAGAGAATGTGGGTAAAGAGAACTTCTCCAAGGACTCAACTATGCACCGAGCGAGGCTTGAACCAGGATCTTCCGTTCCGAAAGTGAGTATCATACCACAAGACCACATAAGAAGTCCCTGGCAAACAGAGGTACCTAATGAGAGAGAGAAATGAGAAATTAATTACTCTATGGCAATAGCTTCACTCCTTGGCAATTACCAGCCCCCTTTAGGCAATGTAACCCCAGGTAATGGTAATAAGAGAGAGGAAGAGATGTGGAATTATTTACTCTTTGGCTATGGCATCACTCCTTGGCAGTTAACACTGTCCGTGGGTGGTGGTTCCTACCTCCCATTGTGGGCAGGGAGCTACTTACTGTGTCTTCTATCCCCCTATATCTGTTTTCCAACTTGCTTTCTGTCTTTGTCTTGGAATGAGATTACTTGGTTTTGTCCAGGCCGGGATGGGAGGGAAATAGTTAATAATAATTCATAGTTATTGTTTTGGGAGATGATATTTTTTTCCTTGTAAATCATCTCTCTGTTATGTATTATTATATTTCTTGTTTTGAATTTATAGTGTAAGCATTTGAGTGTAGTCCTCTTAGTAGGGACCTGTGCTCGGGTCTAGATGAGACATTTATGTGATCTCAATCTAAGTACATTGATGGTGTGCTCTTGGAATCTACACCAATTCCCTATTTGTACCGTTCCCCTATGTCTTACTTTTTCTTGGGTGCTTTAATTGTAATTCTACAACTTTTTACTATCCCATATTCTCCCTTTTTACTGGCACTGATATAACCTAAATGTGTTGCAAGCGCCGTAAAACCCTTAAAAACCAATGAATAACCCTAAATAATGAGGGGTGCATAGTTGAGTCTGTGGAAAAGACTCACAGTACCTGGCCATTAACAGTGTTGTCTGGATCGTTGAAAAAAATTGTAATATTGCCTAACAGGCTTCATGCGTCATCCTATAATATGTTAAGTGTTGCTGTTGGTTAGGGACTGCTAAGCGATTTGAGCATGTTTAGAGGATATTGCGTAATAGAAATGCTCTATTTCTTTATCTATTTTTTTCAATTTGATAACCCTCTTTTTAACCTTTTCTTTTATTATTCAAACAGGTTTTTCTTTCATTAGTGAATTGTACTAATGATGAGAGCATCAGTTTTGAGATTGTCTGCATTCTTGCAGCTCAACAGTTTTACCTCAACAAACATCACCTTTTGTCGACTCAGATGGCTTAAATGTGGCATTAATAACGTCTCCACGCTTTCCAACAGTGACATTCTCTACCATACAGGAAAATTGTTGAATGTTCATTGCTCAGAAGGAAATGAGAGGACTTTTTGTACAAGTATGAAGACGGGGCAGGATGTTGCTAGATATATTGTGATGCGCAATTTAAAACGGGACAGACACTCGTATTCCTTCTGGAGATCTACGAGTTCGAGTCAGCATGTGAATTCAGATAACGACAATTCATCAAGGGAGACAATTACACACTCACCTCGTGACAATTTAGAGAGGGATTTAACACCAGGTAAGTTTTTATTTATTTTTTTTCCAGATGAAGCTGTTACATATCTTTTCACTCACTCACTCACTCAATCGTCTCTGCGCCATCTGGTGCTTGAAGCAACAACAAGCCCTGGACATTTAGTTCTCTCTGTACAGTTCTTCTCCAGGTTTCCATAGGTATGCTTCGGTTTCTTTTTTTCCTTGTGGAATTCAGTGTAATGTTGTTCTCAGGATGCAGTCTACCAGCATTCTGTAGACATGACTGAACCAACTCCAACATCTGATTTTCTGATGATTCATATTTTATCATATATCCTCTGGCAGTTACTGTGTTTTTTATCCCCCTATATCTGTTTTCCCACATGCTTTCTGCCTTCTTGGTATGAGATTACTTGGTTTTGTCCTAGCCCTGGCCGGATACCCTGGCTGAGAGGAAGACAATCAAATGTATAGTTAGAGTTTTTGTAAATCATCTCTCTATTATGCATTGTATTACTTTTTTGTGTTACATTTTTTAATTGAGCTTTATATAGCGCAATATCCACTAAATGTGCTCAAAGCGCTTTACAAGGGGTCTCTGGTCAATAGCAACATTTAACATGTAGGACGGGACACGACGCATGTTAGGCGATATTACAATTTTTCGGACAAAGACAATGCTGTTAATGGCCAGGTACTCATTTTACACCTGAGTACGGTGAGAGAAAATGAGTAAAGAGCCTTTTCCAAGGACTCAACTATGCGTCGAGCGCGAGGCTCAAACCCAGGACCTTCCGATCCGAAAGCGAGTGTCATACCACAAGACCACATAGCCGCACAATATATGTTGTTGTTGTTATTATTATAATTAGTTATTATTGATATCATTGTTATATTATGTTCAGCATCATCAGAAGACAATGTACTTGATGCTGAAGAATCATCCAATAATCTCCCTGAAATGTCCAGGACGGTATACAATCTGGCCCCATACGTGGAGAAATCTGAAACGTTGCAGAATTTAGTCAAACTAGGAGTCAACTTGTCCAGGGTTGAAAAGGTAAATTTATTTACTTTATTTATTTATTTTCTAAACCCACACAAGGGACTAAAAATTCTACCATACTGTGTGGCTATGTGGTCTTGTGGTATGACACTCGCTTTCGGATCGGAAGGTCCTGGGCTCAAATATATACAATTATAAGAATAAAAACCATGAAATAATAGTGTTCAACTTTATGATAAAAGGAGTTATTTATAAAATATTTCTAATGAGAGCGAATGCTTGAAACAGTAATGTAGAAGTTGATCATAATTATTTATTGTGTATTATTTGATATAATTTTTTTTTTTTCTGGGTGGGGTTCCTGACCTCCCATAGTGGGCAGGGAGGTACTTACTGTGTCTTCTATCCCCTTATATCTGGGTGGTGGTTCCTGACCTCCCATAGTGGGCAGGGAGGTAATTACTGTGTCTTCTATCCCCTTATATCTGTTTTCCAACATGCTTTCTGTCTTTGTCTTGGAATGAGATTACTTGGTTTTGAGAGGGAAACAGTCAAATGTATAGTTACTTTTGGGAGATGATATTTTTTTCCTTGTAAATCATCTCTCTGTTATGCACTGTATTATGTTTTCTTTCTATAATACATGATTTGTAAACATTTGAGTGTATTCCTCTTAGTGGGGACCTGTGCTTGTGTCTGAATGAGACTTTTAGTGATCTCAAACTAAGTACTTTGATAGTGTGCTCTTGGATTCTACAACTGTTCTTATTTGAACCAATTCCCCTTTGTCTTACCTTTTCTTGCGTAGTGCTTTAATTGTAATTCTAGAACTTTTTACTATCCAATTTTCTTCCTTTTTACTAGTGCTGATATGACCTTAATGTGTTGCAAGTGCCGTAAAACCCTTAAAAACAAAATAACAATCTTTTTTTCTTCAATATTTTTTTCAGGTAAAAGGTATAGCTAATATGCTGATGATGTCAGAGTTTGATAGAGACATTCTTCCCTATCTACGCCATTTGGTTCGTGTTGGAGTCACTGTCGACAAGCTGGGCTACATCCTCACCGTCAATCCACTGATTTTGACAGAGCATGTTGAGCATCTGGAGCAGAGAGTTGGGTTAGTGGTAGCTTCAAGTTTAGTCTTGATTGTATGACACTATGTAACACCTTGAAAAAAAAAAAAAAGAAGAAAAAAATCCCAAACACTGACCGTTTTTGGCTCAAAATGGCTGTGTACTCATTTTACAGCTGGGTGGGGTTAGAGAATGTGAGAATGAGCCTTTTCCAAGGACTCAACTATGTGCTGTACGAGGCTCGAACCCAGGACCTTCTGATCCGAAAGCGAGTGTCATACCAATCACTAGATCACATAGCCACACTTTATCGGCTACAATCTTTATTTCTTAAAAATTAGGAATTTTAAAATTCTCAAGTAGGCAGGTCTGTATAGAAACTGGGATAAATTCCAGCTCCATGGCCTAATGGCTTCGAAGGACTACTTGTTATGGTCAATTTTTAAAAATCAAAAATGAGTTCTTGTTATAAATGGTTAAATAAATCCTTTTTGTACATCTTCATGAAATATCAAAACTTAATTTCACTTCTAAATATTTATTTGTTACAGTGAATGACATAATCAGTCGGATGGTGAAAAGTTTTGAACTGAGATATTTCCAAGTTTAGTTAGAAGGTCAATTTTTGATTTAAAAAAATGAGTTCTTGTCATAAATGATTAAATCAACCCTTTTTGTACATCTTCTGGAAATATAAAAGCTTGATTTCACTTTTAAATATTTTTTACAGTTACTCAAGTTGAAAAAGTATGAAATTTGAGAAAAGTTGCTGGATACCTTTCCCATACATCTGACCATAGCTTCATGAAAAATCACCCGATTTACTTCAAATAAAGATTAAAATGCTCTGGGGAGCATATTCTTTCAGAAAATGATTTAAAAAAAAAAAAAAAATTAAAAATGCAAATCCGAAATTTTCTCCTTCCAACTGATTCTATCATACACTGACACATTTGTTCAATTACCCTTGTCAAATTTGAATTAAAAATGTATTTTTGTCCATGTCCAGGTACCTGCTTTCTGAAGATTTCACATTGGATGATGTCGCCTCCATGTACACGAGAGCTCCTGTCATGATATTAATGGATCCTGTAAAACTGGACAAGAAATTGGCTTTTCTTCAACAGGCATTTGATTTAACAGGTAAGGATTGGGATCTACGGCTTAAAACTATTATGTGTCAGTGCATGACATCATCAGTTGGAAGGTGAACATTTCAGATTTGCATTTTTTTTTTTTCATTTTCTGTAAGAATATGCTCCCCGAACATTTTAATCTTTTTTTGAAGTAAATCGGGTGATTTTTCATGAATTTATGATCGGATATACGCGAAAGGTACGCAGTAACTTTTCTCAAATTTCATATTTGCCAACAGCAATACTTAAACTTTGTAAGACAATACACCATGACACGTGTTAAGCGATAGTACATTTTCTTTTTCCGACAGAGACAATACTGTTAGTGGTCAGGTACACATTTTATACTTGAGCACAGTGAGAGAATGTGAGTTCAAATCCTTTTCAAAAGGACTCAACTATGCGCCGAGCGAGGCTCGAACCTAGGACCTTCTGATCTGAAAGCGAGTGTCATACTCCCAGGACCACATACTGGTCGTTTTGCGTGTGAATCAAGTGCTCTATCACTGACCTATTGCCTCTGTGGCTTTGGTGGTTGGTGCCTTTCAGTGTGGCTACTCAGCTTTAAAATTTTTTTTTTTTAATTGAGCTTTTATATAGGAATGGAGAGAGATAATTCATGCAGTATCCGAAGCCTGGACCAGGCATGGAACCTAGAAGAAGAAGAAGAATAGCGCAATATCCACTTAATGTGCTCAAAGCGCTTTACAAGGGGTCCCTGACCAACAGCAACATTTAACATTTAGGATGAGACATGACGTTAGGCGATATCACAATATTTTTCAGACAGAGACAACGCTGTTAATGACAAGGTACTCATTTTACACCTGAGTACGGTGAAAGAATGTGAGTTAAGAAAGCGAGTGTCATACCACTAGACCACATAGCCGCACTATGCGGTTTTGTGGTATGATGACACCACACCCCCCTTTGGATTGGAAGGTCCTGGGTTCGAGTCCCACTCTGGGAGGTGCATAGTTGATTCATCCTTGGAGGATGCTCTTTACTTACATTCTCTCACCGTACTCAGGTGTAAAATGAGTATATGGCCGTTAACTGCGTTGTCTCTATCGGAAAAAAAATTGCAATATCACAGGAGTCATGTCTCTTCCTACATGTGGCATGTTGCTGTTGGCTAGGGCCCTCTTGTAAAGCACTTTTAGCATGTTTAGTGGATATTGCGCTATGTAATAATTTGGATTTTATTATTATTATTATTATTATTATTATTATTATTATTATTATTATTATTATATTATTATTATTATATTATTATTATTATTATTATTTATTATTATTATATTATTATTATTATTATTATTATTATTATTATTATTATTATTATTATTATTATTATTTTATTATTATTATTTTTTTAATATTTTTTTTTATTCCTTTGAGAAAATCTAATCATTATATGTTGTTCTTTTTACTGTTTGTCTTGTACAGGACAGGAAGTAAGACAAGTTGCATTGAGATTTCCAAAGATACTGCCCTGGAAGAGAGAAAAGATTGCCGTAAGACTAATGATAATAATCAAGGCATTGTGATTTCAAAATAGTTTACAGTTGGCATCACTGACAGTTTACATCACTCAGCTGTTTGTTACTATTTTTAGACTACTTGTTGAGTGATTAGTTCTTGCCCAATTCTCTCAATCGGCTATAAAGGTTTTAGATTACAACATAGAATTGTGTGTCTTGGTGCGATTGATTTGTTGGGCAGAACTGATGTGTATTTTACTTAAATGCATAAAAGAGATGAATCTCAACTAGACAAAGAAGCCTAAACCCCAAGATCGGTGAGTCTTTTGGTTTTCCATTTTTACGATTGCTTATGTGACCTACAGGCGATACAGAATTCCAACTTTCTCAGTGAAATATTTCAATCCCCTCCCCCCCCCCCCCCCCCCTCTCTCTCTCTCTCCACCCCACTATTTGTACAGTCATAATTTTTAAAAATAAATTTATAATAGTAATAATGATAATAATAATAATAATAATATAATAATAATAATAATAATAATAATAATAATAATAATAATAATAATAATAATAATGATAATAATAATAGTAATAATAATAATAATAATAATAATAATAATAATAATAATAATAATAATAATAATAATAATAATAATAATAATAATAAGTATTAATATAATGATTTTTGGTTGAATTTTACATTCTACTTTTCAGAAGATCCGCTTCAATCTGAAGGAGTTCATGGGCTTTGATGACGATGAATTAAAACTGATGGTATTGAGGGAACCCAAACTCTTCACTGCTGGTAAGTCACGGCAAATTTCTTACCACACTTTCAATAATCTTAAAACAAGCTTTCGTGTTTATTCTCAAATATTCAAAAAAAAAGAAAAAAGATCCAATGTCCCAAGGTCCTATTTATTTTTTTTTGTTATACCGTTCTGGAGCGTAATGTTTTGTGCTGACATTGTGCACCAAATGAGAGATGAGATCCAGCACATCTGTCTTTGACGTTGATTTTCTTGTTCGAGTTCCGTCTCGTAGATAGTCTGTCTGCCATCCAAGACTGTGGACACTAGCTATGTCTGGGTTGAAAGGGCAAAGGGGGGGGGGGGTCGTCCATATTTGTCTGACCTCTTCCCAGTAAATAAAATAAAAATAATAAAATTCCCTTTATTCATTCCCAATGGGAAATTTGTCTTTAGGGTCTATCCAAAGGGAAGACTGGAATAACCCAGGCGTCAGCGGCAGTGCAGCGCCGCAAATTGAGCTAGGGCGAGGTGACTTGCTCAAGGCCACACAACGAGGCGGGTAGTTGAACTCGGTACATTTTGGGTACGAAGCAAAGACCTTACCGCTGAGCCACGCTGCCTCCAGTATGGTTGAACCTGCTGGTATATCCCTTGGGATCATTCAAGGAACTCAAGCCACTACACCATGGCAAGGAATGGACTTGTGGTGGAGCTCCTATTTATTTTGACTTCATTTTAATTTTTAAAATATGGTAGAATTTTTGGTCTCTTGTTGTTTCAGCAGAAATTCTTCTTCTTAATTATTAAATATTCCTTCAGATTCAGAGCCATTAGGCCCATGGAGCCAGCGTTCTTCCTGGTTTTTATAGCGTGAAATAGACAACAGCAATTGCTTGCTACCCCATTGACTGGTGGGTAGACAGGGTGGTTAGTGTTAGAATCCAAATCTCGACTGCACCAAAAAATATCAGACGAAAAATCGTCGATAATTTCATGAAATGTTTTTGCAGAAGGCGAATTCTGAGGCTCAGCAAAAGTATGAAGCAGGTATAAAATTTTATTTATAACAACGTCATCATCACCCCACACAACTCAGACGCTAAAGAGTACCTGGCTTTGAGTTGAGCGAGCATCAACCGATATTGTAATTAGCACCAGTGTAAAAAGAATGCCTAACTGGCAACTTGTACATGGTCTTATGGAGAGACAGATTAACGTATTGTAAAACTCAGTGACCGGGATAAATCTATAAAAAGGCCCAAAATAAATGTTCATATTTGTCATATTTATTTGCTGAGCATCAAGATAATCTTACCACAAATATATTTCGTGAAGTTCTTCTATAGGTGTTATCTTGTAAAGGCCGACTATCAATGGCATGGGCACGCCACTCTTGTCTGTCTCTTGATTTCTTGCCACATTCCTTCAGTGACAAAACTGTCCAGTTTTTCACGTCATCTAGCCAAGATCTCTTTGGTCCACCTCTGGCCTTTATCCCTTCATGAAATTATGGACTATTTTTCTACTGCAGTCGATTTTTTTTCTGTCACCCTCCCCCCCCATCTTCCCCCATCCCCCCTGTCCAATTGGTCAGTCAAATTGATGGTTTGATTAACTCTAATGACATTATGATTTTGTGAAAATAACAGTAACAGGCTCTGTTCTTATCCTCTTTCCACCCCCTCCCCCCCCCCCTAGACATTCACAAAGTACAGAAGACGTTTGACTACATCCACAACACCATGCAAATCCCTCACTCCCTCCTGGTCAAGTGGCCAAGCAGTCTTCGGAGTCGTCTACACGTGGTGAAAGGGAGGCACCTGTACCTGGTCCATCTTGGAAGAGCCCAGTACGACCCTTACAAAGAGAACTACGTGTCATTGAAAAGTCTGATTGGATGCAAGGATGACGTGTTTTGTAACGACGTGGCAAAGACGACCGTGGATGAATTTCACTCGTTTCTAAAAATGCTGTAATCGATTGGTCCTTAATAATAATAATAATAATGCACATTTATATTGCACGACCTATCCCCCTGGTTGGAGGCTCTGGGTTTATTGAAATAAAAAACAACAAAACCTGAGTTTTTATGTAATTTTATATCCTTTAAATGTGGCTATGTGGTCTTGTGGTATGACACTCGCTTTTGGATCAGAAGGTCCTGGGTTCGAGCCTCGCCCAGCGCATAGTTTTGTTCTTGGAAAAGACTCTTTACTCAAATTCTCTCACCTTACTCATGTGTTAAATGAGCACCTGACTGTTAACAGCATTGTCTCTGTCCGGAAAAATTGTAATATTTCCTAACAGGCAGCATGTCCCGTCATACATGTTAAGTGTTGCTGTTGGCTAGGGACCCCTTGTAAAGCGCTTTGTTTAGTGGGTATTGCACTATATAAAAAAAGCTAAAAGAAATAGCTCAGCTCATAGTTGAGTCTTTGGAGAAGGCTTTTTAACTCATTCTCTCACCGTACTCAGGTGTTAAATAAGTA
>NC_088370.1:1251912-1269412 GCF_034508935.2 Berghia stephanieae
AATAATAATAATAATAATAATAATAATAATAATATAATAATAATAATAATTAATAATAATAATAATAATAATAATAATAATGATGGTAATAATAATAATAATAATAATATAATAATAATAATAATATAATGATGATGATGTGATAATAATAATAATATAATAATAATAATAATAATAATAATAATAATAAATAATAATAATAATAATAATAATAATAATATAATAATAATAAAATATTAATCGAACAAATCCAGTCTCAGGTAAAACATCAACACGTACTAGACCTACCTGAACTTTCTGGGAGATGACGGCGTGGGTTTCCAGACTCAGCACAGCTACGTCCCACGGGAACTGGCTGACGTCAGCTCTGAAGTTGTGATGGATGGAGGCGTTCTCTACCCGTATGAGGGCCTCGCCTCCCCTGGAAATGTACTGGACTCCCAAGGCAACGAAATGTTCGTAGTGACCCCAGTATATCATGCAGTGAGCTGCGGTTAGGATTTTGTTCGTCTCGAAAATCGTTCCCCCACAGATGTGGTACATGCGATTGTCAGACCATAGGATCTGAAGAAAAGGTTTCAAGAATATGTAATAGTAATAGGGAATGAGATTAGCGGAAGAGTAGCGTCCCTTGATTGGACGTCACCGGTGGAGAAATTATTTGTAAACAAACCAACTACAAGCCAAGCGCTCCAAATACAAAATTTAGTATTCATATTTCTGTATACAAAAATGAATAACGTTGATTATGATATGAATTTTTGTACAGAAATATGAATAATAAATTTTGTATTTGGAGCGATGGCTTGTAGTTGGTTTGTTTGCAAATAACTTCTCCACCGGTGGCGTCCAATCAAGGGACGCTACTCTTCCTCTAATCTCATTCCCTATACGTTACCCGATGTCTGTGGAGTGTATCGTCAAAAGGATTCGATGGCAATGGCTGGGGTATGTCCATCCTGGGCCGGACGGAACACTGGCCTGGCAAGGAAAGCTTTGCAATGGACACCCCAAGGAAAGAGGAAGCGGGGTCACAACATTGCCATCCGGAAGTATAACGGACCAGCATACAAATCTATGTGTAACCTTGAATGTTTATAGTCTGGTTATTACAGTTTCGTGAAACTACTCATAAACATGGAAAAAGAAAACCCAATAACAAATCAAATTAAATTTAATTGAGCTTTATATAGCGCAATATCCACTAAATGTGCTCAAAGCGCTGTACAAGGGGTCCCTACTCAACAGCAACATTTAACATGAAGGACGGGAGATGACGCCTGTTAGGCGATGTTACAATTTTTCGGACAAAGACAACGCTGTTAACGGCCAAGTCCTCATTTTACACCTGAGTACGATGAGAGAATGTGAGCAAAGAACCTTTTCCAAGGACTCAACTATGCGCAAGCGTGAGGCTCGAACCCAGGACCTTCCGATCCGAAAGCGAGTGTCATACCACTAGACCACATAGCTGCACAAAGGCCTGAGTGACGTCATCGTCGTTTTATCCAAACCCCAAATTCTAATAGCTCTAACTGCAGATGGTTCAATGGGGATGATCAAGATTACCTTTCAATGTGCCGGAGGTCAGAGGTCACACTGCAAAGTGTGTTCAAGGTGAGCCACATTCACATAGTGAAAAGTGTTCACAGATTTTGAAACTTCTAACACCACGATAGGTCATTTTGCTAAGCTTGACACATGTGTATGTTTACAACTTTCATAAACACAGCAACGGGTTTATATTTATTGAGAAATGTCCAATCGTTGTACATCAACAAATCATGTGATCGATGACTAGGTTGGACGGAAACATGAATATAGATCACACCCCCCCCCCCCCAGTAAACTCTCCACTGTTTGAAAAACTTAATTATTTGACGGTTTTGATTGGTTTGGTTTAAATTTAAATACATGTCGTGAGGTATTATCGGTTAACCTATCCGAAAGAAATGAAAACAGATGACAAAGCCCCTCGCCCCAAATAGCTGTCATCTGCATTTTTTGCGGCCGCAAATATCAGGGCGATCCGCAAATTTTGGCAAATTCCCAAAATTGGCAAATCGTGGCAAATTTTGGGAAAATTGGCAAATCGCGTGGCAAATTTTGGGGAAAAAAAGAAGCGAAAACAAAATAACGAAAAAAAAAGTGGGAAACTTGAGAAATGTTGCATCTTTGCCTGGGCCGAAACCAAGGGAAGCTACTCTCTACGGATAATGATCTTTTAAAATCTTTGTAACAACGCTATTCATAATGTAGCCTCCTTAAATGTAATAAATTGTCTTTTATATGTATTTTTCTCTGTATCGCGCGTTAATTTTTAATGAAACGCTTAGTTCTCCTCGCAAATTTTTTTGGCAAATTTTGGTCTTTTTGGCAAATTTCTTGGCAAATTTTGGGTTTTTTTTTTGGGCAAATTTTGGCAAATTTAAGGTCACAATTTGGCAAAAAATGCAGATGACAGAAATAGTACGCCGCTCATGTCCCAAACCTGCACAGCATAACATTTACAGTCGTACAGTCACAGCCTCATATAATATTTGTCAAAAACTCTAAATGACAAATGATGTGGTAGAATTTCAAATTCAGTTTATGTCAAAAGACGAATTGTGTGGACGTTTCGGGATGCCCTTCATCAAACGACAGACAGGTTCATATCACACAAAAGGCATCACGATTGTAATGCTTATGACACGCATTGAAACGTTGTTACTCCTATAGTGGACATGGGGGTCACTTACTGTGTCTTCTATCTCCCTATGTCTGTTTTCCAACTTGCTTTCTGTCTTTGTCTTGGAATGAGATTACTTGGTTTTGTCCTGGCCCTGACTGGAGTCCTAGCTGGGAGGGAAACAGTCAAATGTCTAGCTAGTTTTGGGGGTTGATATTTTTTTCCTCGTAAATCATCTCTCTGTTATGCACCGTATTTGTTTTGTATACATATTATATATGATCTGTAAACATTTGAGTGTATTTCTCATAGTTGGGACCTGTGCTTGTGTCTGGATGAGACTTTTAGGTGATCTCAAACTAAGTACTTTGATAATGTGCTCTTGGAATCTACATCTGTTTCCTATTTGAACCAATTCCCCTTTTGTCTTCATTTTTCTTGGATGCTTTAATTGTAATTCTAGAACTTTTTACCATCCCATTTTCTTCCTTTTTACTGGCGTTGATATGACCTAAATGTGAGGCAAGCGCCGTAAAACCCTTAAAAACAAAAATAAAAACAAAAACGAGACGTTGTTACTATTGGTTTTGAACCCTTTGTTGTTTTTAGAATCACATTTAGTAACACAAATTTTAATATAAAACCTAGAACCTTGAGCTTTTATATAGCGCAATATCCACTAAACGTGCTCAAAGAGCTTTACAAAGGGTCCCTGACTAACAGCAACACGTATAAATGTAGAACGAGACATGACGCCTGTTAGGCGATATTACAATTTTATTTACGACATAATCAACGCTGTCACCGGCCAGGTCCTCATTTTAAACATGATTACGGTGAGAGACTGAGAATAAAGAGCATTTTCCAAGGACTCAACTATACGCCGAGCGAGGCTCGAACCCAGGATCCGAAAGCGAGTGTCATACCACTAGACCACATAGCCGCAAAGAAATAAAATAGAATTCCCTTTATACATCCCTTAGGAGAAATTTGTCTCTAGGGTCTATTCCAAGGTGCAGTGCAGCGCCGCAAATTGAGCTTGGGCGAGGCGACTTGCTCGAGGCCACACAGCGCAGCGGCGGCGGGTGATCGAACTCGGTACCTTGTAACTTGTAAACACGCCTAACAAGCAAGACGTGTCGTTGTGTGCTCTGGTGTATTTTAATTGTTTTTTGATTTATACATATTGATACCTGGACATTTTTACTTCGTTGTACTCATTAAAACATAGTGTTTCTTATTGTATAGTTTTTATCAATTCTTAAGAAAGGACTGCTGTATAATTCTGTATTTTATCATGGAAACTGTAAGTTTTAAAAGATTTTTACACAGTCACTCTTACAAACATTGTTCACCTTATTTTTAGCCGGGATTTACCACCATCATTATTTTAATAATTGTGAACACTTTTATTCAACATCTGATTTTTACAACAGGCCTCGAGGCGGTAAACGTAAACAACGTCACATTCCAGCTGTGATTTTTAACTCAAGGGATCCGATTTTTTACAATAATATTAATAAGAACAGGCCTCGGGGAGGCAAACGGAAACAACACAACATCTCAATGGTAACAACTCGTCGTCCACCCCGCCCCCACACAAACCCCCGTCCACCACCAACACTTGTAACTGTACCGACGACAGTTTCACAAACGACAACAATAACATTGTTATTGGTCTTCTGAATGCACAGTCCTGCCGTAACAAAACGAAGAATTAAACGATTTATTAACGGAGAAGAACTTCGACATATTATTTATAGTAGAGACATGGCTCTCACAGTCTGGAGACGACCCAGTTGAAAAAGCTATGACACCCCCTGGGTACCAATTTAGATCGTATCCAAGGAAAGATCAGCGAGGGGGTGGCATTGGCGTATTTTATAAAACAAAATTAACTAAACATGTGGAAATCCTCGAAATGCGCTGCAAAACAATGGGAGGCCATTGATCATAGATTATCCCTCCAGAATACAAGATACAACTTCAACTGCATCTACCGACCGCCAGCAAACAAGAAAAACAAAATAAAATTACCTGATGTTAGGAAGGAAATCAACGAGATGCTAACTTTGCAACACACGCGTCCTGGCCATTCAATTATACTCGGCGACTTTAATTTTCACTTCGACAACGTATGCTCTGTGGTATACGTCGGACGTTAAAGAAGCTAAAACGAAGTGTCGGAGAGCAGAAAGACTGCTGAAAACATCAGGCCTTACGATTCATCGTGAAATATTCAAGAACACATTTCGTGCCTGGAAGACAACAATAAAAAAGGCAAAGACCACGTATTTTCTTTCAAAATTTGAAACTTCTAAATCTTGTAAACAATTATTTAACATCTGCAATGATCTACTTGGACGTGAAAGATGCACTTTATTACCATCTACAACCAATCGAAGAGACTTGCCAAACACATTTGTCAACTTTTTAAAAGACAAAATCCATAACATTCGTTCAGAACTAGATCGGCATGAACCATTTATAGATACAAATACATTCTGTGGTACCCCTATAGACAAGTTCCAACCAGTTTCACCTAGTTTCATAAACGAGTTGATAAAAAAAGCCCCCATTAAATCCTGCGACCTTGATCCCCTACCAGCACAGCTTTTGGCCAGCTCCATCGATACATTATTACCATCCATTACATCAATCATAAATGCATCCATACTGACTGGTGAAGTTCTATCGTGCTTCAAAGTGCCCTCGTCAAACCACTTCTGAAGAAACCATCACTGGACCACAATATATTAAACAATTATCGTCCTGTATCAAATTTACCTTTTTTGTCAAAACTTTTGGAGAAGGTAGTTCTTACTCAATTAACATCTCATCTTAAGAACAACAGTTTGGAACAACCCTTTCAGTCAGCCTACAAACATCAACACAGTACTGAAACGGTGCTTCTTAAAATCTTTAATGACTTGTTATGTAATGCTGATGCTAACAATTTCAATGTATTATGCCTTTTAGACCTTTCAGCTGCCTTTGACACCATTGACCATGACATTTTGTTAAGAAGACTAGAAAATACGTTCGGCATAAAAAGAATTGCCCTGAAATGGTTTACATCATATTTACAGGATCGATGGCAGACTATCGTTGTGAATCGTGTTCAGTCAGAACAAGTTTTACTAAATTTTGGAGTGCCACAAGGCTCTGTTCTTGGCCCTGTCCTTTTTACTGTATATATGCAGCCCATATCTAGTGTGATATCCAGATTCAATCTGTGATCATTTTTATGCAGATGATACGCAAATATATGATTCAGCACCCCTTAGTAAATTACAGTTCTTAATACAACGAATTACGAGCTGTTTTAATGAGATTAAATCTTGGATGCACCACAATAAATTAAAATTAAATGATAGTAAAACTGAGATTTTAATGTGTGGAAGGCCGAGTATCCTTAAACAGGCAAATAAATTACCTATTACTCTCGGAAATAGCACAATAGAATTTTCAAATAAAGCAAAAAACCTTGGCGTCATCATTGATAAAGATCTTTCCATGACAAGCCACGTGAATAACACCATACAATCTATGTACATAGAAATGAAAAAAAAAGCAAAATTCGTAATTTAATACCGAAGCATATAGCAGAACTTTTAATTAATTCCCTGGTTTTATCTAAATTGGACTATTGTAACTCCCTTTGGGCGAATTTAGCTAAAGACAAAATTAGCAAACTTCAGGTTGCTCAAAATAACGCAGCCAGGCTCATTGTACGCAATAACAAAAAATACCCGTCAGCAACTCTTCTTCTCCGTGAGTTACATTGACTTCCTGTGGAAACAAGAGTTGCCTATAAGATTTGTACTGTTGTCTACAAATCCCTGAGCACGAACAGTCCCTCCTTTATTAAAGACCTTCTAAACATCTATGTCCCCAATAGAAACTTGAGGTCAAGCAATGACCAATCAATCCTTGTCAAACCTAAGCCATTGCGTAAAATAGGTGAAAAGTCATTTCAATTTTTGGCCCCCCATTTTTGGAACTCTCTCCCATCACACGTGAGATGCTCGGATTCGTTGACAACGTTCAAATCTCGCTTAAAGTTTTATCTTTTTACGTCATAATGTTGGAATACTATTTTCATATTTTGTTGTTGTTAAATTGAATTCGTATCAAGTTTCCTTCACACTTGTCTCACTGTAATATGTTTTGTTTTATATCACTGTAAATCGCTTAGAGCCTGTGACAACGGGGTAAAGCGCTATATAAATACCATTTATTATTATTATTATTATTATTATTATTATTATTATTATTATTATTATTATTATTATTATTATTATTATTATTATCTTTCGGGTACGAAGCCAAGACCGTACCGCTGAGCCACGCGCGCCAACACTAACATTAACATCAACAACAACACACCACCACACCCTACCCCTTCCCCCCCCCCCCTCCTCTTCCTCTCACCCCTCACCTGCAAAGAAGCTATAAATGGAAACATCGACTCCATGGCCTCGTGTCCCCTCCGAATCATTTTCTCAATCCCCAAGGTAAAGGAAACCGAAAAGGGCGGTAACATTTCTCTGTTCCTTCCGTTGTTTGCCAGGACAAAGGCCAGTGGGAAGTATGACGTAGACAGGTTCAGATTTGGGTCAATGGCAGTGACCGCCGATCCGAGGCCAAAACTGAAACTCAGCACCACGACTATTGGTTGTAGGACCACCACCACGGCCCCCAATCTCTTCTCCATTGTGGAACACAAAGAAACAAACGCAATCCTCCTTTTCCTTTTGCCTTTCTGATGTCTTCTAGAACATTCCTTGATTGATTTTCCTCAACACCAGATCTTTACCTGTTTCAAAAAATAAAAAGATAAAAAATAAAAAAAAAATACCGGGAGTTCAAGTTTTGTTGTTGTTTTGCTTAGAATTGAAGAATTGAATTCAATAGTCTGATGTCACGCCGCCCGGCAACGGCGTCCATCTTGGTTCTAAACAAAGAAAATCATTACTTTTTTTTCTTCATGCTGGCTAGAACTTTTCATATGCCTTGTGATCAGAATGTGTAAAAGTCAAAACATGATCAAATTTATGTGTTTTTTCCCCTCTGGATACGCTTTTATGCTCGCCGGAGAAATATTTCATACGGGCGTCTGCCGTTGTTCCGATAGTTTAGAGCCAGTGTTACTAAGTTACCATGCGTCATTAGGAAGGAAGTGACGTTACGACTATTGAATCCTATTATCACCGCCTTCATTTGCAATTTATAGATAGAACGAAAATAACGTCACTCGGGTCTTTGTTATTATTTTTTTTTTGGACATCTGCGTTCATGAGTAATTCTCACTAAACTGTATGAACCAGACTAGAATAGTTCATGGTTACACATAGTTGTGTGAGTTGGTTCGTTATACTTCTGTACGGCAATGTTGTGAGCTTCTTTGCCAAGCGCTTTCTATCTATAAAAAGAATTATGGAACAAGGGAACATTGTTTACCTCACATGAATTGCCTTTAATTTGGACAATAAAGATTATTATTATTATTATTATTATTATTATTATTATTATTATTATTATTATTATTATTATTATTATTATTATTATTATTATTATTATTATATAACTTACATATACGGTTATCAGGATTGTCGCCCTTAGAGATTCACTTTGAATTTCCTTACACATTGATTAAACGAGCTATCTTATGTCCCATAATATTACTAATTTTCATAGACTATTTATGTTGAAGCGTGCGGCTAAGTGGTATTGTTGTATGCATGACACTCGCTTTCGGATTGGAAGGTCCTGAGTTCGAGCCTCGCTCGCTCGGCGAATAGTTGAGTCCTTGGAAATGGCTCTTTACTCACATTCTCTCACAGTAAACAGGTGTAAAATGAGTACCTGGCCGTTAACAGCGTTGTCTCTGTCGAAAAAAATTGTAATATCGCCTAACAGGCGTCATGTCTCGTCCTAAATGTTAAGTTTTGCTGTTGGTCAGAGACCCCTTGTAAAGCGCTGTGACCACGTTTCGTGGATCTTGCACTATATAAAAGCTCAATTTTTTTTTCTTAATAATTTCTATTTTGTTGTTGTTAAGAATAGAAAAAATACTACGACCTTCCTTTGTGAGGTGGCCGAGAAGTTTTAAGCCATTGCATGTGACCCAAATGTCACAGGTTTGAGTTTCGGTTCAGGCACTTCATTAATATATCTTACAAAATTCTAGTGGGCGAGATCATTAACCCCCTCCCCCCTCCCCCCTCCCCCCGTGCTAACTGTGGACAACACGGGTGATTCCTGCTGACAATAGTCGTTGGGCTCTGTGACCCGCAGATTAAATTTGATACATTGAGATTTCTGAGAATTTAATAACATTAAAAACAAACAAACAAGCAAACAAAAAACAAAACAAATGGTGACGTATGCATACTATTATACAAAACACACACACACACACACACACACACTCACTCACACACACACACATAAAAAACAAAAAAACAAAATAAATATAAAACTGACACAGTACGCGATATATATGAAAAGAATATGTACCAAGGGAGGCAACTGGTAAAATATAACTTACATAAAAGATTATCATGATTATCACCCTTAGCGATGCCCTTTGTATATAACGAACTACATGTCCCATGATATGACGATTTGTCATCGACCCTAGAATGTTGAAACGTAGAACTCAGGATCTAATCAAACTTCAACGTTTTAAATATGCGGCTATGTGGTCTTGTGATATGACCCTCGCCATCAGATTGGAAGGTCCTGGGTTCGAATCCCACTCTGGGCGGCTCTTTGTTGAGTACTTAAAAACAAACCAAAAAAAAATACGAATAATATTATTTATTGCAACATTGTTAAACTAGGCCAATCAGGGAATTCTGTTGTCAGACCTGAACATACGTAGACGTGGTGGGACTCTCAAAGTGAATTTAGAATAGGGAATGCGATTAGCGGAAGAGTAGCGTCTCTTGATTGGACGTCACCTTTCAGAGAGAACGTCAAAATGGTTTTGCGCATGCGTCTCTCTCGTCCTCGCTTTTCGTGAAGTGTCTCATGCCGCTTTCACCGGAAGCGAGGACGAGAGACGCATGCGTACAACCAACATGACATTCTCTCTCTAATAACTTTTCCACCGGTGACGTCCAATCAAGGGACGCTACTCTTCCGCTAATCTCATTCCCTATAGGTAATGTGAGTTGGTTGAAAAGTGGGAAAGTATTTGATTCTCCACCATCTAAAATAAGAATGATCCCAAATGTCTGGGTGGGGTTCATGACCACCCAAAGTGGACAGGGAGGTACGTACTGTGTTTTCTATCCCCCTATATATCTGGATGGGGTCCTGACCTCCCATAGTGGGCAGGGAGGTGCATACTGTGTCTTCTATCCCCTTATATCTGTTTTCCAACATGCTTTCTGTCTTTGTCTTGGAATAAGATTACTTGGATTTGTTCTGGCCCTGGCGGGAAGGGAAACAGTCAAATGCATAGTTATTGTTTTGGGAGATTATATTTTTTTCCTTGTAAATCATCTCTCTGTTATGTATTATTATTTTTTTAATTTTTGAATGTATGATATAAGCATTTGAGTGTATTCCTCTTTGTTGGATTTTGTGTTTGTGTGCGGATGAAACATATATGTGATCTCAAACTAAGTACATTGGTGGTATGCTCTTGGAATCTACAGCTGATCCTTATTTGTTCCCAGTTCCCCTTTGTCTTACTTTCTCTTGGGTGCTTTAATTGTAATTCTATATCTTTTTACTATCCCATTTACTTCCTTTTTACTAGCGCTGATATGACCTAAATATGTTGCAAGCGCTGAAAAACCTCTTAAAAACAACAAACAAAACGATTCCAAATGTTCCAAGAAGCTTATAATATGTTCATATTATAAGCTTCTTGAAATGTTCACATTTTTTAAAGCTATCTATATGCTAATAGACACTTAGATAACCACGCCTCTCGGACAGTCGTCATAATGTAAACAGAATAAACTACACAGATTTTACAATCGATGGTGTGTGTCTAAGTAAAATACCCACTGTTCTAACGCATGATCAATTGAACCAACACAGAAAACGATTGTTGAACTTCTACGTTTATAATATGATTTAGAAAATCTTGTGATAACTAGTCACTCATGAAACTATAACAATGATCCGAGAAAGGCCGAATTCATTCATTTTATTGTTTATAAACAACCATCTATGTATGTCCCAACACGTGTGAAGGTATGTCACACATTCCATGTTTTGATTGGTCAAAAATCTACTGGTTACTTATCCAGTGCTTAGCCGTGGCCTTCGTAAACTCATGACCTGATACTCACCCCTCCCCCTCTCACCCCTTCCATAAATTGTCATAAAACAGGACGACGATCAGGGGAAAACAACTTGATTGTGAGTCGTAATCAATTAATAGGTAGATACCCACGCCTCTCGGACAGTCGTCATAATGTAAACAATGGTAGTGATTGGTACACACAGCAAACTACACAGGTTTTACTATCGATAGTATGTGTCTAAATAAAATACCCACGTTTAACCGCTTGGTCAATAGAACTAACACAGAAAACTATGTATAAATGTAACCGTTTAAAATCTGATCGAGATAATCGTGTGATAACTAGTCACCGACCTGGCAGTATAAAAACAATAACAATGATCAGAGAGAGGGCGATTTCATTCACATTACTGTTTATAAACAACCAAATATGTTTGTCCGAGCAAGTGTGAGGGTGTATCACAAATGTTAAGTTTTGATTGGTCAAAAATCTACTGGTTAATTGGCTCAACCAATAGAATCGTTGTGTTTCGTTGAGCATTTTTCTAACAACAACTCACTTTTTACTTTTACTTTCGTTTGGTGACCGAGGACTTCTTTTGTAACGTATTTTTTTAGTCAGTATGAGTATGAGGCCTTTAGTTTACGAAAACAAAAACAAAAACAAAAACACCCCCCCCCCACTTGAGCTTTTATATAGTGCAATATCCACTAAACGTGCTCAAAGCGTTTTACAAGGGGGGCGGGGGGGGGGGGTGACCAACAGCCAACACGTAACATGTAGAACGAGACATGACGCCTTAAAGGCGACATTCAAAAATTTTTTTTCGACAGAGACAACGCAGTTAACGGCCAGGTTCTCATTTTACACCCGAGTACGGCGAGAGAATGTCAGTAAAGAGCCTTTTTCCAAGGACTCAATCATGCGCCGCATAGGCTCGAACTCGGAACCTTCCGATCCGAAAGCGAGTGTCATACCACAAGAGCACGTAGCCGAAGGCGACCACCTACCAAATACCGCTTTGACACCATGGGTTACATATACAGACCAGCCTAGTTCCACGAACAAGTCGTGGAATGACGAATTTTTGACTCCAACTACAAATCTCAATTCGTCTATTTGACTCGATACATCTTTTTGAAAAGTAAAATTTAGTTCCTTAGATCCCCTATTCAGGACTTTGGTGGATTTTTTGGATTATGGTGATGGCAAATCATTGATTTGTAAATCTATTTATAGTGACTTTTCATCTTTGTTGCCCTTGGAAACTACGAATTGTCAAACTGTCAAGTTGGCGACTTTGCATATGTTATGATTTGTATTATGAATAATAATAAAAAAGAAATACGCCCTTTCGCAACGGCACCATAAGATATCATCGCCTAGGCATTCCATGAAGGAATATAGATAATCCATCAAACAAGATGTCTGATGTCAACAGGAATCACCCATGTTGTCCAAGTGAGCAAATTGGAAGTTAATAATCTTTTCCAAGGTAAAAAAACAAACAAACAAACAAACGAAAATGCATGAAGCGGGGCTCGAGCCTGGGGCCTTTCAGATCACAGTGCAATGCCTTAACCACTCAACCACTTCGCCCCCCCAGTATTACGAATACCTCCGTTAGAAAAAAGAATTTATTTCCAGAATCCAAACACTATTAGCTGTAAGATCCAGAGCTAGCTGACGTCCAGACAATTGCAAGTGGCTCTGATGACAAGGGAGTAGCGCTCTTCTCTGTGTGAATATCATGTAAGTCGGAGGGTCGAGAAAGTGAAAGTAGCTTTAAAGTTAAAGTGGTATCGACTATCTTTAATGGATGGTTGTAGAACAAAGGGGAAGATGTTTTGATTTATGTATACAGCGTTCAATAGCTGCTGAATTGTCTTTAGAGGAGATTAATGTGTAAGCTTTTTGAACTATTTTTTTTGGTGATATTGATAGTCTGCGTTTAAGTAAAAGACCCATCTATTCTGTCTGCCAAAATAATTGTAATAAAAACACAAAACTATATTTTATCGATATAGATAGTAGTGTACGTCATCATCATCATCATTGCCTTTTTCACCCTGGGTCAGGGTATAGGCCACAGACAAACAGTTTCCATCCTTTTCTATCCCGAGCTAACTTTTTAATCTCATTAATCTTTTTGTGTACGTAACAATGAAAAATGCTCATCTATTCTTGTAACCCTAAATCGCATGATCTATATTACATTTCCACGTGCTCGAGGTCATTGGTCACATTGGAATATGTGCTCAAAGTGACCCACATAGTGAAAAATGTTCACAGTTTTTGAAATATCTAACATCACGATTGGTCATTTTGTTCAGCTTGACACATGGGTATGTTAACAACTTTCATAAACAAAGCAGCGTGTTTACATTTCTGAAGAAAGATACAATCGTTGGACAGAAACAAATCATGTGATTGATGACTTGATGGATGAAAATTTGTATATAGATCGCTCCCATTGCTCAATTATTACAAATGTACTCAGCCACGGTCGATGTAGCTATATAGATTTCTCTCAATAATTTAAGATAAGAATACATTTTCGTTTTCAAATAAAAAAAAAATGGGATCAAGTAGGTTGAAAAAACCCCAGATGAGATGGCTTTTTAAAATCTTAAACTTAAGCATTTATATAGCACAATATCCACTAAACGTGCTCAAAGTGCTTTAAAGGGGTTTCCTCGCCAACAGAAACACCCAACATGTAAGACGAAACATCATGCCTGTTAGATAGCCGATTTTGCAATTTATCGGTCAGTGACAACGCCGTTACCGACCAGGTACTCATTTTACAACTGAGTACGGTGAAAGAATGTTAGTTAAAAGCCTTTTCTCCAATGACTCGACTATGCGCCACCTAGAGAGGGACTCAAACTCTGGACTTTCTGATCCGAAAGCAAGTGTCATACAACAAGACCACATAACCGTCATGGCTGCCCTTTTGTATACAATGACCTTGGCGTTGTTTGATTCTCTTAAAGGTGCCCGGATCAAGTGGATTCCTGCAAACTTCACGAGATAGATTCCTCCCAACCGATGGTGTTCTAGGTGGATTCCTGCAAACTTCACGGGCTAGATTCCTCCCAACCGATGGTGTAGTCTAGGTGGATTCCTGCAAACTCCCTAAACTAGATTCCTCCCAACCGATACGGTGACCTAGGTGGATTCCTGCACACTCCCTAAACTAAATTCCTCCCAACCGATACGGTGGTCTAGGTGGATTCCTGCAAACTCCCTAAAGTAGATTCCTCCCAACCGATACGGTGGTCTAGGTGGATTCCTGCAAACTCCCTAAACTAGATTCCTCCCAACCGATACGGTGGTCTAGGTGGATTCCTGCAAACTCCCTGAGCTAGACTCCTCCCAACCAATACGGTGACCTCGGTGGATTCCTGCAAACTTCACGGGCTAGATTCCTCACAACCGATGGGGTGGTCTAGGTGGATTCCTGCAAACTCCCTGAGCTAGATTCCTCTCAACCGATACGTCGGTCTAGGTGGATTCCTGCAAACTCCCTGAGCTAGATTCCCCCCAACCGATACGGTGACCTAGGTGGATTCCTGCAAACTTCACGGGCTAGATTCCTCACAACCGATGGGGTGGCTTGACTAACTACTTCTATGGTTGTCAGGAAAAGATAATCACTTCTTCTTACTCGTGATGCAGACACAAACCTCGACTGCACCCGGGTTCGATCTTGGTCCCGGTGCGTGTGAAGCGAGTACTCTACCAACAAAGCTATCGGGCTCCCTCCGTAACAGCGGGACAGCGTGGCTTAGCGGTACGGACTTTGCTTCGTGCCTGAAAGGTACCGAGTTCGACTACCTGCCGCGTTGTGTGGCCTTTGCGGCGCTGCACTGCGGCTGACTCCTGGGTTATTCCAGTCTTCCCTTGGAATAGACCCTAAAGAAAAATTTCCCCTTAAGGATGAATAAAGGGAATTTATTTATTATTATTTATAAAATATGAAACTTGTTTGTAATTTCTAGTCTTTATTTTGAAGAATAATTATGCAACTTCTTACATTGTAACCCCCTCCCCCCCCCCCCAAAAAAAAAAAAAAAAACAAAAACAAAAAAAAACAAAAAAAAAAAAAAACAACAAGAAAAGAAAAAAGAACGGAAAAAAGACCAACAGTAAAAAGACAAACAAACAAACAAACAAAAAGACAAAACAAAACAAAATCAAAACACAGTTCTTCTACTCGTATAGCGTAACATTTTAATTGTGAATAGATTTTAACTGATCTTATTCATTCCGACTTAACACCGTTCTGTTTACGTCGAGTCATATTTATTCAAACTGGGTTAAAAAAATCTCCAGACTAAATGACCACCCCCCCCCCCCAAATAACTCGGATTCAATCCTCCCCGTCCCCCAAAACAAAACAAAAAAAAAAAATGAAGAAAAAATCCAAAAACAAAGACAAAATAAAAATAAAGTAAGAAAGACAAAATAAACAAGGAACAAAAAGAAAGAAACAAAAAATAATCAATAATTAAAACAAAGAGAAACAAACGATACACACCCACCCATCCATCCACCCACACACCCACCCATCCACCCACACACCCACACACTCACCCATCCACCCACACACCCACCCATCCACCCACATACCCACACACCCACACACATACACACACACCAACAAACACACACACACATACACACAAACACAAACACACCCACACCCACACACACACCCACACACACCCACAAACACACCCACACCCACACCCACACACACCCACACCCACACACTTACACACAGACACTTACACACACACACACAAACACACACACTATAGCAAAAATACACGTCTAATCGAATTTATCACTCTTATGGTTTTCAATTTACAGTTTCACTGGAGGTCCCGGTAGCTCAGTTGGTAGAGCACTCGTTTCCAGCTTCATACGCAAAGGGACCGTGTTCGATCCTGGGGGCAGTCTAGATTGTTTTTTCTGGAGCCCTGAACCTCCCACCTATCGGCCCACAAACAATTGTTGCGAAGAAGAAGAAGAAGAAGAAGAAGAAGAAGAAGAAGATGAAGGGAGGGAGGGAGGGAGGGAGGGAGGAAGGAAGGAAGGGAGGGAGCGAGGGAGGGAGGAAGGAAGGGGCGGAATTTGGGTGTGGGCGGAGTCACATATGTGACCGAAATCTCAAAACGGTATTATGTGTCGGGATGAACCAGATGCAAAAAAGTCAAGTTATAGCTAAACTGGTCAATCTGAATTATTGATATTTAGCATTATAAAATGTGATTTTTATTCTCCTCAACAGAGCATATAAACTCAACGCAAGTCTGATATTTCTGGCTACAAATCCCATTTTCAGCATCTTAACCATCCCGATATAATACCGTTTTGAGACGAGGGGTCACATATGTTATAAGTATGCACGTAAAATGCCAGTTTTAAATTAAATAGCGTAAGTGCTTTTAGTGGAGAAAAAAAATAGAGTTTTCGTACTTAATCAATTGTTAAAAATCTTTAAATTATCACAAAAATTGATTTTAATTCTAACCTTTTTAAAAAATTATTATTTTTAAAGTTTTGTTTTTGTGATTGAAATAGCGTGCGTCGTGGTTGGCCAGATTGTTTTTTTTTATTACCTGGCACGTCGCCGTTGATTAAATGCCAACAAACTCGAAGGGGTTTAAATCACTCTTTAACCTTTGTCGTCCCTTGAGGGGAAATGCGCTGACACGTCTACGGCCATCAACGTCGACATTAAAACGATCATTCAACTCGATTGTTTAAACAGTTCAATAACCAGATTCACTGGTTTGTGGGAGTGGAGGGGGGGGGGGGGGGGGGAGGTGGGTCGGACCGTTTAGGACGGTTGAGGGGTGTTGGGAAGGGTGTTGGCTGGGGGTGGGGGTGGGGGTGGTGGCTATGATAGAATGGTATTAGGGGGTGGGAGATTATCATTCCCTATATAAGGTCCAATCTGAGAAAGATTTGGTGCTAAAAAGTTTTTAAAAAAACCTAAACCCTATCAACTTATACCCAAACTAGACTGCAATTACAATACACCCCTTATCCCCCAAAAACCAACAACAACAAAAAACAAAAACAAAACAAAAACAAAACAAAAACAAACCAAACCCCAAAGCCCCCCAAAACAAAGAAAACAAGTCGACGAATAAACAAAACAAAGCAAAAACAACATACCCCTCCACCCCCCTCCTAAATACCCGCCCCCCCCCCCCAAAAAAAAAAAAACCCAACAAAAAACAACAATCAAAACAAACAAACAAAAAGTAAAACAAAACAAAAAAAGAAAAGATGTTTTGTTTGTTTTTAGGTGTTTAACGGCGCTTTCGACACTATTTAGGTCATTTAAGCGCCCGAAAAAAAAAGAAAGAAAAAGAAAACAAAAAAACAAAACAAAACACAAACAACTTAAACGTCTATTTGACCTAGAGCAGCACAAGTACCTGAGAGCTGTTGACGATTAAGGATGCACATCGTTTCTCTTAAAAAAGAAACATTTAGCAATATCTACCAAATGTGCTCAAAGCCATTTACAAGTTGTCTT